>NW_003546394.1:7662-16001 GCF_000090795.2 Amphimedon queenslandica | reverse complement strand
ACCTTCCTAGTTAATTGAACTAAGTAAATGCATATGTGACCATAATTGACAAAAGGGCCCTTATGGCGCAAAAAATCAAAAATGAGATTTACGTACCATGTTGTAAAGCAAGTATAGCTCGTCCCTTTAGTGAAGGTTTGACCCCAATCCGCCTCATGCATTCTGATGTCCTTTTTCCCACAATTGATTTATCTCCTAATGATGATACCTGCATACACTCAACTATAGTTTTTGTAGAAAATGGGAATACACACTCCTTGTATAACATTTGACCAACCATTATGGATAAAAGCTATGAAAGAAATAAAGTGTAAATCAATGAATGTTTCGTGCCAGCTTGCAGGACTCCATATGCTTACGAGTATTATGGGTAGCATTGGGTTTATGAAAAGGTTCTGGTCTTGAAGAAGCCATACAAAGTGTGTATGGAGCTAATGCTTTTAGTCACTATGATATCAAGAAAAGCTTCTTCCAGAGCATTACGTTGACACTACTTAGTACAGGCGTCAGATATCAAGAAAAGATTCTTCCAGAGCATTACGTGGACACTACTTAGTACAGGTGTCATTAGTTAAAAAGATAATAGAAGCTTTTGTGCCACATTTACATTATAACCATGAAGCCAATTGTAATGAAATGGCTGAAAATGAAAATGACTGTTTTTGAGTGGATTTTCAAATTTCTCAGTCACTTGATGCTGAAAAAGTGCCAACAAATATACCTATATGAAAATGTCAGAAAAAAATCTTTCAAATGCAACAGAATGTAACGAGCTAATGATACTACAATCTTGCTGATAATTGAAGAACAGTAACAATCTCGTTGCAATACATAGAATATGTAGAAATTGTGAAATTGTATTTATTAGAGCAGAGGCAGTAGGTGATTGGAATATGCATCTTGTATCTTTTGAGAAGATGCTAAATCTTTTTGCAGAAACTTGTCATATTATTTATGGTAAACGATCAAGACTTTATTTGCAGCAGATGTTGGAATTGCCCACCGATTACTCCTGGCTGTACAACTGTATTACACAAGGATATCACACTGTTCGTAGAAGTAGTAGATTCTGGGCTAGCTTATGGACAAATTTAACAATTGAACAAATTATGATGAAATCTATAAGTCATGGAGGACTAACAAGAGGTCATGGATCAACAGAATCGTTTCGATTACAGTGGGTTTATAGCATGCAGAAATGTTCATGATGCCGTGACTACATTCACGGAACACAAGTTATCATCTAGTGAGCAAAACAAACTAAACTTGATACATCAAAGAGTAGTCACGACATATATGATTTAATCAAATTACAAGAGTGGTTTGATGAGCATAATCCATTTAATCTACATGATGATAAATTACGCTTCCTTTCCCCAGGCCTATCAGCTTGCAAAGGTGATGGAGTAAATTGTGAGGAAACAGCAATGGTTGGATCAAAACTACACAGGCTAATAAATAATGTTAGTATTGCAAAAGTAGCAATAAAAAGAATTGAACATGTGAAAACTGGATACTCTAATGCCAGAAATAAGAGTAGAGACAGAAAAAGTGATCATCAATCCTTAAATTTTTTTCACAAGTCTTATCAAAATAGTCCAAAGAGAAGATGACACGAGAAGATATTAAGACTACGAACTCACCAATTTGCCAATGTCACTCTTTAAAGACATGGCACGCGCAAAAAACACAAAGCTCAGTTATTAAATGCTATTACTAAGTTTATTCCAGCCCAGCAACAGGATGGTGTTATTCAACCAAAACATGTCATAGATGGGGGAGCATTTATTTTTAGAGTCACGTGGATAAGAAAAACTAGTAACAATGATGTACTTATACAACAATACTGAACATGTTCGTTGCAAGTTTGGAGAAAATTGCTGTATTGCTTTTGATGCATATGAAGGACCATCTATTAAGAATAATAAAAAGTTGTGCTAACATTTAATTAAAAGAATTTTTAGAAGCTCATTATAATCAGGAGATTTTCCTGTCCAATGAATATAACAAAATTCTGTTTGTTAAACTACTAGAGGTATATTGAAAGAGAGTGGCCATGAGGGACATGTAAGTGAAAACGCTGCTGATGCACTAATAATTTCATGTGCCCTAGAGTTCTCACTACATGAAAACGTCATTGTCCACTTAGATATAACTGATGTCCTAGTACTTCTAACTTATCATTGGAAAAAATCAATAAGAGAGAATGTCTACTTTTATTCTGAGACAAGAAAAGGACACCCTTTATTGGAAAATTAGTGATATAGTTACTGCAAATGCAAAGCTCATTTAAACAAACATATTATTTATGCATGCTTGCAGTGAATGTGATACGTGTGCAACATTTGGTCATGGAAAAACAATGCTTTTACAAAAAATAACCCAAAATGAGAAGATAAGAAATATATCTTCAACAATGTGCAATGAAAATGCAAAGCAGGAAAGAAATAGGACAAGCAGGCATTAAGTTTTTCTCAATACTGTATAGTGGAATAAAAGAATTTTCCAAATGATTTGCGATATTCTAAATTTATGGAAATGATAGCATCAACCAAAAATATACTTCATCTACAAAAAATTTCCTCCAACGGACAGAGCTGCTTATTTTCATAGTGTTCGTGTCCACTTACAAGTTATTACTTGGCAAAAACTCGATGGCAATGCACTCATGCTGATGCATGAGGATAGACACTAACAGGAAGAATATATTCTCCTTTATTAACTGACGAATTGGTTGCCCCTCAGAGTTTGTTAAAATTTATTCAATGTAATTGTAAAATATCATCAAGAAATCCTTGTGGAAACAACACAAGCTCATGTTGTAAGAATGCCCTTAAATATGTGGCCGCATGTGGAGATTGCCAAGGAAAAGGGTGTGAGAATGCAGAAATGTCATTAGCTTAGGTGATGAACAAGACAATGCATAATGACTTATTACATGCATTAAAACAAGTGTAACAGTGTAAAAAATATTCCTATATTTGATTTCACCACTTTGCAAGAATAACTGGATTTTATTAAGACTTATAGAGGCTCTCTCTACCTTCTAATTTTTCTAGAGAAGTCTTTAGGCAGTACATGTATGTCTATGTTGTCTTGCTGTTAGCAAGCTCTTCACTTTGTCCCATGTTGAAGCCGCCATTTTGTTTGCCGTGACCACACCCACTACGTAAAGGAATGTGGGCAGGTGGTTGCTAAGGCTTTTGATTTTATTTCTCCAATACAACATCTATATAAGAAATGTAAGTATTGACATACAAATATAAAAACATCACACTTGGGTGCAATAAATTATAGAAACGACCTGGGGGCTACGCCCCCAGGTCATTATTAATTTGTCCAAATTGCAATATAAATGTGCTTAATTGCTAAAATATAGATATTTTAATAAATTTCACACCATAATACTAGCACCTTTAATACTATCTTTTTTGATACTTCCCTTAGGGGAATTTGGGATATATTGTTAAACAAAAAACTTAACACATTGAATTAGAAAAAATTTGTACCAATTTTTACATTATACAACCAAACTACCAAACTAAAAACTAATAACATTTATTACAATAAGTAGGACATTTATTAAATAAAAAATGTTTAACTTACCCCTTCTTGAACGACATGATGCAAACTGACAAGTCAATGAATACACAACACAATAAACAGCTGTGACATTCAGCACTATCAGGTAAACGAAATTTTATGCAGAGATAAAGAGCAGTGGTATTAATAATTGGCAGAGATAATAATCAGCTGAAATGTACGTACCAGATCTATTTGATCTTCATGCAAGCAGCTGTTAGTAGACGATGCATGCCACGAAACGACCCCCTGGGCCAATTAGCTTAACAGAAGAACAGTTCTTTGACTTGATGACTTCCTTCACTTCAGTGTTCATGCCCTATACATGTCTGAGCATGCGCACTTGTTCATATCATGCCCCTGATGCTTTGCGGTCTTATCGTCACGTGATAAAGAAGATAACTGGGCTGTGGCGCTGGTAGGGCTGTTTTGGGTTATCTTATCTAATCTTGGTGTCAGCAGACTGTCAGTGAAAAGGAACACAGCTGGACTGCTTCCCTCAGGCCTCACCTGCTCAATGTAATATCTTTATCTTCTCCAGACCTTCCCTTAATACTTCTGTGCTCCTTACATATCAGTTGTGATGGCTTCATCTGATGAAGATAGCCATAGTGAGAAGGAAGCCGACCTTTCATTTTCGGAAAGTCCGAGGAAGAAAAGAATGAGGGCGGCGACTAAAGCTCCTTCACAAACAAAATGGCAGGATATACAAGAACTTGGGATTGTGCCCCAAGGCTATGAAATGGCACAATTTATAGAGAATCTAATGGTGGCAAGGAAGCGTCTTCCTCTAACAGAATTGTGTGGATCGCCAGAACTCGCTCATTTCGAACATTGCCATTTGGTCCTTGTAAAGAAATTATGCATTGATAATGAGGGGTTTCCATCAGCGAAGTATGCATTATTATTTTCACATCTCACTAACCACCTGGGTGACGATTATAATGCGAAAGTTTATCCTGTTATAAAAAAGGAGCAGGATCGAAGAAGAAACAAAATGTCAGATTGCACTATCATGAAATTGAAGAGACGAACCGCATTGGTGTGTGAATTGAAATTTGAATTAAGTGAGAAAATTTTAGTTTTAGAAGATGAGTTTTCACAGCTCTTGCAGGAAGTTTGATATGCATATGAAACAGAATCAAAAAGTTCGGTACATCATTACAATATATACTAGCTATCCTTGGATGGCACGTTTTGTTATTACAGTGTTCTTGCAAGCCTTACATTATTGTGGATTTGTACATGATACGTATTGAAGATGTTGAACTTAGTGCCTTGTGTCATTTCCTACAACAATGCAAAAAAACTTTATCGTAGCATTATTATGGACTTCAAGTAACACTCCACATTTGAACACAATAATGATTATTATTCAATTGTAATGATATTGATATGAGATAATGATTGTCTAAAAATGATGACATTAGTGTAAATCCTAACCTCAAGAGAGTGGTGTTACATGTATATGTAACATGTTGGTTTTGAAATGGCTTGGGCTCGTCTTTACAAGCCAATACAGACAGAAAGGACCAATAATAGTAATCTTTACTTTTCGGAAATATACGGAGCTGGTTAATATGCATGTGTATAGATCTAATAAGTAATATTCTAGTAGATAGTCTGGCAAGTGTGCCATTCCTCAGTGTCCTAGATGTCTTCAGTGTCTTACACAGCTTAATAGCATCTAGTGCTCATGTGGGGTACTGCTTTGAACACAGATGTGTACACTTGGTGGCCAACATCGAGTCACTTTGAGTGCAATGAGCATGTGCACACCAGGAAATGCACTACAGTTTTCATTGAAGTTCATCGTCTGTTCACACCCAGTTTCCAATTCGTACACCACTTGCTCACATTCATGTGCAACTTGAACACATAGTGTACACTATTAAGTTAATACCAATTAATTTCAATTTAATTCATTAAAAGACAAAAAAATTATCATACAATAGTTCAACTGGTTAAATACTTCAACTGGCTAAATAGTTCAACTGGTTACATAGTTCAACTGGTTACATAGTTCAACTGGTTCATCAGCATGTTATCCTATTAGCCTAAAATGAAACAGAAACAAAAAATATTAATAATTATACACTAAGTTTATTCAACTGTCCATTTTGGAGCATTTTAAGGAGGATGACATAATGATGGTTCACCCATAACTCTCTTTTTACATGCCATTAAAGTTCCTTCCTTTTTCTCTTTATCTTCATAACGTTTGTCAAGAAGATGCAAAAATTCAGATAGTTCTGAAAATAATAAAAAGATGAAAATGGCGTGATGTTAACTTACTGTTAGAGCGCCAAAGCATTTCATGTATAGCTAAGGTAACATCCTCACGATTTGATTCTTCAGACATAAAATCAACAGATAGCTGTTTCCAGTGTTTCATTTCATTCTCTCTAACCATTAGTGCTCTGTTGTCAAATTTCTGATGATTAAATACATTATCTAATGTGATGATAACCAAAATTACCCTTCGTCGCCTCTGTCTGTACTTCTCTTCTTCAGATGTAATTATACTCAACTCTTCATAATTTCCTTTTTCTTTTTATATGTTCTCCGCAAACTTTCATATTTGCGCTTGACAGCAACTATGAATGATAATATAAAAATGACATTAATATTCTACAATGTATCACCTGCAACATCAGCTTCCTTATACTTTTCACTATGAGCTAAACTAACCTCACGAACAAGACAATCTCTTATCTGTACATTGTGCTCAGATTTAATACTATAAATACCAAAATTGCCGCATATATCATGATGATATGTACCTCTCTTCTGTTTTGAAATCTTCATCAAGCTTATCATGAATTGCTGCCACTTTTGCTACAAAAAAAGTAATAATAATGCATAAACATGCTCACTAACGGTAAGGTCTCTTGTAACCCGTATCTTTTTTCGCTCACTAGATGAACTTGAAGGACTAGATTCAAGTGACAATCCTTTGACTTTATCTTCTAGCACATCAAGTCGTTTCTCAATCTGAGAATTAGCAAAAACCATATCTTTGCTTAAGGTACTTTTGAATGAAATTTTAAATTTTTTTAATTGCTGCCATTTTATAGTAGAGAAAAAGTTGTACAACTAGTGCTATTTTTAAATTATTAGCATGCACTGTTTAGAAGTTATAGATCATTGAACTTTGAATATTAAAGAAAATTCCTGCATAACTTTTCATACTTTATACGCCATCTTTGATCTTGTGTCATTTCTGGATACCTCCGTATTTTATAAAACTGGCGGGAAAAATTAATTGCAAGGTGGAGTTAAGTTATGATGTCATATCAGTCAAACCATTAATAAAAATGGCCACTAGTATGTATTTCCTAACTATTGTTTATTTAGCAGTTTCATCTGGTGAATGCAGGCTCTACGAAGCTCTAAAGCTTGCAATCGTGGCATAATGAAGGCAAACACTCAATCAAGTTTGTATGCAGTAAATGCTTTTGTGATACACTGATGTTTGAAAGTGAACAAAACTCTATGAGAGATTGCAGCCCATTTTGCAAAACTTAAAGAACTTTTGCCAAGTGATGGAACATACGTCAATAGAAAATAATATTATAAAAACAATCATATTACTAAAAATTAAAGTACTCTCATTATGTTCAAGAATTCTTTACTCAGTTTTCAACCATTTTAAAAAGTTAAGTAAAGTTTATTGCATCTCACAATTGAGAAAAAAATTGAAACAATTATATATTGTAGAATAAGTATGAAGGAAACAATTTGTGTTCCGAAAACTAAATTGTGTGTTCAGCCAATTGTACCTTAACTCCTCTTGCTTTGACTGTATACTCGTTAAAATACTTTGCTGCTGTTGAAGCTTAGAAATCAATACTGAAGTTGAAGTTGATGCATGCTACAAAAAGTAAGTTCATGATTATAAGTTGCGATAATACTATAGCTATAATAGAAAACATTGGGCAGTGATACAATGGCCTGTAAATCTACCCTGTACATAGTTCAGTATAATTATATACAATAAATGACTGAATTATACTTTATTATTAAGTGAGCCTTGACTCAACGTTCATCACAAACTGACAGACAAGTTTTGACTAAAATATCTTAAGATACTGTATAATATAAGTATAAAGGGTTTTGTGGTAGCAATGGTATTCCCCAACTGACCTACTGTTGTAACTATCTTTCAAACCATAACATGATAGTCGGCACTAATAAAAGGCTGAACATGGTCATCGGCCATTATGAATTAAAAAAGTTAGCCAAGGCTTTTTACAAGATAGCATCAGTGACACGATATAGCATGAATTCAATTACTGACTTCCAGGGAAATCCCCATAGATGACTCTTCCTCCTCAGTGGAGCCGGCACTACCGAAAGCGAGTGTCAGGTTGTCAAATAGTGCCTCATTAGGCTCATAGTGTTCAGTCGGCAGACGCAAAAAATCTCCCTTGCCTCAGTGGCCGTGCTATTTGGGGTTCTGGTCTACGATAGAATCTGGTCACTCAAGCTCGAGGTGTAGTGACTGTAGTACTCATCTTTCTGAAGTTTCTGGCGCCAAAAAGCTACACGTGCTGGATCATGACTCTAATTTAAAGCATAGGTCTTTTAAAAACTGAAAACGACACCTTTAATGAAATGGCAGAAAGAAAGCGATACTTGTGTTGTCACTGTGATCAATTTCTTAGTCAGAGTTCCTATTACTCTCATCGAAAATTCTATTACAATCATGAAAGTAGGCAATGGTCAAAAACTGAATGAATATGTTTGTCTGAAAA
>NW_003546394.1:4873-7652 GCF_000090795.2 Amphimedon queenslandica | reverse complement strand
CATGACTATGATCCATTTTAGATAGTGACAGTGTCGTATATCATGATGATGAAGTGGATGCCATATCAGATACTGCATTAGATGCTATAGAAGGGGATAAAGCAGATGCTGTAGAAGTTCTCAATGTGAGTTTAACAGCTAGCATAATCAATTTTATTTTAATCTGTTTTTGTACTTTTAATGCATATCAGTGCCGAAATTTTGCACTGTGCATGATGACTACCTGAGTTTGCTTTTTTATAGTGGATCTAATTACCTAAACTTCTCTAAAACTTTGTCACTTCAAATATTGTATTTGTAATTTTATTGGAGGAAGAGCAGTTACAAAGCTTTATAAGAATGGCATCAAAGTGTTTCAACACCTCATACTTATAAAGATGTATATTATGGGAATGTTTGGAAAGAATTTTCTTCTTTTAATGGTGTCCTATTTTTGTCTACATCTTTTAATTATGCTCTTCACCTCAATGTTGACTGGTTTAACCCCTTTGAACGTACTCAACAATCTGAAGGAGTAATTTATCTTTCAATCTTCAACTTGCCACGAAGTCAGAGGTTTGAACAGACAAACATAATATTAGTTGGAATAATTTCAGGCCCAAAAGAGCCGGAATTGCACATTAATTCATTCTTACAGCCAATGGTGAGTGATGTAATGAAACAATGGCATGATATACAGATGTTAACTTCTTCCAATACTCCTGTTGTTCGTGCAGCACTTTTGTGTGTTGGTTGTGACATTCCTGCAGCAAGGAAGGTATCTGGTTTTCTTGGAAATAGAGCAACAAAAGAATGTTCAAGGTGTAATTTGTCTTTTCCACAGACCACTTTGGTGACAAGCCTGATTATACAAATTTTAATAGAGAAGCGTGGGACAAACGAGACAATAACTGTCACAGATTAGTTGCAATGCAACATAAAAATGGTGCAACAAAATCTATAAAAGCAGCAATTGAAAAAAGTCATGGAG
Organism: Amphimedon queenslandica; assembly: GCF_000090795.2. Lineage (NCBI taxonomy): Eukaryota > Metazoa > Porifera > Demospongiae > Haplosclerida > Niphatidae > Amphimedon > Amphimedon queenslandica. The sequence continues at coordinate 6,682 of NW_003546394.1, read as the reverse complement.
TGAGGTACTCACGTTTACTTGAGCAACCATATTTTGATGCACCACAAATGTGTATCATAGATCCAATGCGTAACTTATTATTGGGTACTGCAAAGCACTGTGTTGAGGTTTGGAAACAGAAGGGTATGATTTCCTCACAAGTTTTAGTTCATAGTCAAAAGAAAGTTAATAGTTTTTCCTGTCCGAGTGATGTTGGTCGAATTCCATCTGAAATTCAATCACCATTTTCAGGTTTCACTGCTGACCAATGGAGAAGCTGGACTGTACTATTTTCTCTTTTCTCGTTAAAAGGTATAATTCCTGCAAGTGACTACAACTGTTTGTTGTTGTTTGTAAAGGCCTGTGATCTTTTATGTCGTAGATCTCTTACTGCATTAGAAGTGAATAATGCTGATGCTTACATAATAGAATTTTGCAATAAGTTGTTACATTATAGGGAAAAGAGCATCACACTATTAACATGCATCTGCAAGGCCATTTACACGAATGCATAGCAGATTATGGCTCTGTATATTCATTCTGGTGCTTTGCATTTGAAAGAATGAATGGGGTGCTTGGCTCATACCACACTAACAACCACAATATATCAACTCCCATAACATCCAATTAATTGCCAATATGCACCATCCACCCTTGTCACTCCCTCTAGCATGCATTCACAACATTGAGGTGGCCACCTAGTGCAAATTAGTAAAGTTGCAGAGCAAGACAACTCTATTCTGAATGGTTGTCACAAACTCAATTGAAAATGATAGTACCATACATGTGTATGCTGTGTTTTATGTGTGACTTTAAAATACCATTTAATCATAAAAAACAAACCATTATTAAAGACAAAAAATTGTGTTAAAATGAATTATTTCATTCCTACATAATGGTGAGATTAGGTACTATATTTACTATAAAAGAGATTGGTGACAAGCATTATTTCATCAAACTGACTGCCTGCTGCACTATTTTTTTTCAACAGAACAATTATTGCCTCTAGAATTTTTTTGTCCCTACAATACGATAGGGAAGAATTATAGCTGTTGCACTGTGCGCTAAAACTTTTATAACAAGATCCTAAATCATCTTTATGCTGATCAGTACTGAGGAGCTATGATGTACGTTGGGGCTTTAACTGACCAAAATTTTTTAAACCAATTCTTAACAACCAGCTCAATAACATGGGCGAAACAAGCATGGTATTTAAATGACATCAAAAGCATCAAGTGCATGTCTTCGATATTCATGATAGGAGAGATGAGATTCATCATCACTTGACTCACTCACTTCATTGTCAGTCTCGATTTCATATCCTGGTATGGTTAAAAAAGCTTTCTTTACATTAGATGCACAATCAGTGACTATATGCTTGTAAAAGGTTGATTTGTATTCAAAGATAACTGATCAATTGAAAGACTATTCCAATATGTGTATGCACTAAGAGCGCAGTGTGTGAGCAATAAAAGTCTAGAGAGGAAAGAGAGAGAACTGAGAGAAAAGTAGAAGAACAGAAATTAGCTCTAATGTTACAGAAATTATAAACAACTATGGTACAAGATAATTCCTGTTTCTTTGTGGTTATAATTGATAGTCTGTAACAGTGGTACAGAGTGCTAGAATGCAGATACACAGAAGAACGAACAAAACCAACGAACGAAAGAATGCTTGGAAAATGAATGAATGAATCTATATGTCCAGAGACTCTATGCTTATTTATAGACCTCAATCACGTGAGGTCAAAGTACATTTACACACCACATGCTTTACTTTTGATGCAATATTGAAGTCTGCAATAACTTTATACCAAGTTGCAATATTCTC
>NW_003546394.1:0-4497 GCF_000090795.2 Amphimedon queenslandica | reverse complement strand
TTCATGCTTATGAGCATGTCTGTATATATTTTGCAGAATATAAGTGAATAATGGTACCAACAGAGTATTGTAATTATCTCACCAAATGTTTCCGTCAGTTAGTGGTACTCTGAACTGGTGAATAATGGTACCAACAGAGTATTGTAATTATCTCACCAAATGTTTCCGTCAGTTAGTGGTACTCTGAACTGGTGAATAATGGTACCAACAGAGTATTGTAATTATCTCACCAAATGTTTCCGTCAGTTAGTGGTACTCAGAACTGAAGCAGCGATCTCCTTAGGACAGTATCTACACTTAACTTTGTAGTCTCGATTAGGCAAGTGATCTGGTGCCTGAAAGTGTTTAAGTACAGCTGGGATACTTAGTAGTAGCCATTTTGAACATGTACTTACTGAAACTGCACCCGTGGCAACACTATATTTAACACCTGAAAACTGTTAGTTCTGATTGCTATACTTCTAGTACTTATAAATGTACTTCAATGTACTTTTAAGTACATAAGTTCTGTAAGTACCTAACACAAGTAATTAAGTATAACTACAGGTACATGCTAAAATACAAATGGATACTTAAGTCCTAGTACCAATTTACTTCGCCCCATGTCTGAATTACGGTACAGTACTAGTTCCAGTACCTTTTATACTGTGTTCACACTACCTCTCCAGCTTTACAGAACTGTACCAAATTAGACTAGTTTGGTTATAAAAGGACCATGTTGGTAGCAGTTCACACTACACAACTTAACTACACCAACTTCACTTTAAAACTTAACTACACTATTTCAGAGCACCTATTTTGGTGCACCACTTTAGCCTGGTTTGGTTTAGTCACAGTGCAGTTCAGTTATGTTCACACTTGCTATAAAACTACACGATACTTCCCCAAGACCCAGTTCCAGTACAGTTCTGAAGGGCAGTGTGAACAGAGTATAACATTTTATAATTACACTCAGTACTAGTTCTAGTACCCTTAAGTTTTTATAATTACTATGCAGTACTAGTTCCAGTTCCCACTGTTTTATATAATTATAGTACAGGTACTAGTACTCCATTTTTAGTTCCTTACCAAAGCACTGGAACAACACTTGTTTTGATTAAGGCAGAAAAAACACTTAAGGATCAGTCTTTGCTAGAATGACAAATTGCAACATTGCATTTTGTTCATAGGTCATGTCATTGACTGTATTCCAGACACAACTACCCAAATGATTCATGTAATATATATTACATTACTGTGAAGCTTGCTATCATTACACCAAATATTCTGAGCGTTCGCAATTTTTACTACAATAGTTTTTTCGTCACTCAGTTGGTCCCTTTTGTAAATTGTAGTGGTCCTCATGAAACCATTGGGCCTGCAAAAACATCACTGCTTGCCATGTATCAACAGGCATATATACATGTGTACATTTGTATATATCATTCCTCTTTCTCTCTCTTATTCAGGCTGTCACCATCACAATGACTACTGACAATACTTTGGAAGATCATTGCTGTAGCAAAAGAAACCTGATATTACAGTTAAAAAGAGATAAGGTAAATTTAGACAGAAAATATTAAATTTGTTGCATTTTGCGTGCAAAAATTGACCTTAAGTCCGAAACATTACTAGTGTTGGATTAAATTAATTTGTTTCCATTACTGGGTGCAGACTATGTTTAATTTTTTATGATTATCTTCCTCATAATAATTAGTCCAATAAACATTACCTAAAATTAATTTTGAGTTTAAAAAAACTAGAAAGTACTGTACTTGTTACTTAGAAAAGTTTACTTCGTTTGACAAGGTATACATTCCAGTCTACTTATTTTCAAGTAGTAATCAATATTTTAGTTTGGTAATGTCATTTGACACACCACACCCATTGTATCTTCTCAATCCCAAAATACCCAGACTAACAAATCATTTCTACCTTATAATTATAGGTTCCTCTCAAGCAACCTAACAGCATTCTTCTCTATCTTGGAATACGAGCTATCTTTCATCATAAAGTCTACGTTGTTCCAGGAATGAAGTCTTACACACTGACAAAAAACCATAGAATTGCAAAGCTAATGTCAAAAGATTTAGCGATATTAATTGCAGTGATGAAAACAAAACTCTTACAAAAGTTATCGTTTTAATTGTGTCAGTGTCAGTGCTAGACTTTTTATTTTTGAGCATGAAAATTATGCCAGTTGTTAAGTATGACATTGAAGGATTTTGACACTGCAATTCCACGTGACTGGAAAATGGAACGATTGGACGTCCCACACTCATGTAATTTCTGCTATACTTTCTTACCTTATCTATTGATAATGATAATTTCTTATATGAAGAAGAATTTAAAGATCACCAGACTTTCCGCGATCATGGTAACCTTAGACCATGCCCAACTGAGTCACCTTTCTTTGTGCCTGATGAGTTCTTTGGCACTGGCCACCAGTTCTCTGAGAATGTTTAGACACGAAGACTTGCCAATTCACTGAACACATTTTATTTCACAAAGGATTTCGATTACACTGCTGAGAGAGCGCTATCATTCAGTTATCACCAGCATAGATATAGCAGGCTGCATTCATCATATTTCACAAATTATTTTTTTAAAGACACCCTTCATGTCAAAAAAAGTGAATCGATTGATCAAAACTGACAGTCAAGAAGAGCTTGATTTTTTGTCAGAAAATGATTCTATTGAAGCAAAACTACAAGCAGAAAAGCAAACGATTCATCCAGACAAATTAGGGGAGCTCATAGCTGGAATGTATTTGTTGATACAATTTAAAATTGTAAAAAATTTCCTTAATAATGTAGCTGTACATGCTTTGTACGATTCTCGAGGCCTGTATCTCACTAGATCCTCTAGGCATCATTTTAAAATTGCCTGTAATCAATGCATCATTTTAAAACTGCCTATAGATCCTATAGGGCGCTAAGTTCTGCAAGTAATTATTGCATTATGGTATCCACCCACACTCATGATTTGGACGGCAAGATACCGTGTAGCTACAAGGGGAAACAAGGAACAAGAGGCCTTCGTGGCTTCCAGAGCTTGTTTGAGTGGCAATAAATGCCAGTAACAGTGAAGAATAGAGCCCAGAATGTCTCCTGATAAAAAGCTTCATTGCACTTGAAGCCACTTGTCCACAAAGGCTGCTTTTGGCCTCCTATCCGTTGGTTTTGCCTGGTTTTGCCGTCCAGCAGGAGAATTTCGAAATTTTTTCATTAAAGAATGCAGATAGGATACAGAAGATTACGAATAGTGTCTCATATATGGTATCTATAATTGCTTCTAGAAGTTAGCGCCCTATAGGGTCTATAATCAATGCAGAAAATGATGGTGGCAGTACTGCTCATATTTTTGGAGCAGATTTTGCAAACTTTACTTTGAGTGCCTCATGCGTGTGCCTCATTGTTAGAACCTTTCTTTTGGAAGATACCAGGGATCTTCAGGAAGAAATTGAAGAGGAAGGAATTCAAGCAGAGGAAGGAATTCAAGCAGAGGAAAAAAATGAAGAGGAAGAAATTGAAGAGGAAGAAATTGAAGAGGAAGAAATTGAAGAGGAAGAAATTAAAGAGAAAGAAATTGAAGAGGAAGGAATTGAAGAGGAAGGAATTCAAGCAGAGGACGAAATTGAAGAGGAAGAAATTTAAGCAGAGGTAGAAAAGGAAGAAATGTCAGGAAAAGGAAGAAATTCAAGAAGAGGAGGAAAGTCAAGATTTCGTTCATGAGGAGGATGACAAAGAGGAAGATGAAGAGGATTATGAAGAAGAAAAGAAGAGCAAAAAGAGGAGAGTTAATCAGAACGATATATAATACTTTACACACACAGAGAATACTTAGTAATTGTAATGGTTCAAAAATTATTGCTCAATATTAATAATTTTAATGGTTCAAAAATTATTGCTCAATATTAATAATTGTAATAGTTCAAAAATTATTGCTCAATATTATATTAATAATAATGCAATAAGTGCTTCCTTCCAGTTGCACAGCATCAGACTTTCAAAATCAGTGCATGAAAGAATGTTTCATTAAAAACTATACAAAAGAAAAGTACTTCACCTCGCACATCACTATATTGACCATGCTTGAGACTGGAGGAGCAGCCAAGAAGGGTTACAATGGGCGGGGCAATTTTTTAGCCTAGCAACGTAACAACACTACACAGAGGCATGCATGGTGCAAGCGCATGACACCGCACGTGTCTTACATCATGTGATCGTGAAACATTGAGTCGAGCAACAACTGACATTGATCTGTTCATTCAGTTATCTTGTACCCTGGCGGCCCTGGTTACTCGAGCTGGGAAGTCTGGGTTTCTTTGTGAGTACATGCATCATTCTACTTGATATAAGTGTGGTGGACTTGCTGTATGGAGGAATGCGGGTGTTCCTTAAATAGCAATATGAACAGTAAGTGCAAAGATAAACCATTTTACAAAGACGTATCAAGCCACACCCATAATTGCCACACTTCACCTGGGTTTCGTTTATTAACCAGTCAGTTGTCCGG
>NW_003546393.1:196875-201813 GCF_000090795.2 Amphimedon queenslandica | reverse complement strand
TGTTTTTCTGAATATTTTGTTCTTTGTGTTAATTTTTTTATAACGTTTATAATTTTTCTTCAGTGGCCATTGTGATACTTGCTGGTTTTACACAAACAATAAGTTTATTATTCTTATTATTATCATTGTTATGTCTTAAATTTAAAGCATTGTAAGAGACAACATTGAGTGAATAGATATGCTGAAAGAATGTCTACTATACTGATGGCATGTGAAATTTATACAAGTCTTGACAAGAGTCCTTGTTCCAGGAGCAGTGACAGTATAATCTTCCCTGCAATCATGGGCGGTTGCAGAAATTTGGTTTGACCTGGGCATCAATAATTAGTGAGTGTGGTTTCATGCAATTTCGCAAGGAAAATGGACAATACTGATCTCTAACTTCATTGAGATGGTTTCTTAGCATAAAGCAACTAAGAAGCATGTTGAACTACCACAGTTTACACTGAATGCCCACACCAGAATCATGAATATAATTATTGGTCAAAAATTCAACCTGGGCATTGCCCCCTAATGCCCAGGCCTGCAAATGCCTATGCCTGCAATCCTTCCTGTTTTCAAGTCATTATCATTGCATTATTGTAACATTATTTAATTGTTTGTTTTTTGAAATAAAATAATCATTTCATGACACACTTAATAAAAGAATAGCATGCAAGATTAATAATACCTTTTCTTACCTGAATACCTCCATGAAGTGTTCTGCAGTTGCTTAATCGCGAGCTTAATAGCTTCATTAGCTTGCTTCTTCCACAGCTGCAGATCTGAGCATTTGTGACCACACCCAAATTTTGGAGCACTTGCTTCTTTAATTAATCAAATGGCGGCATGCAGCTAAGATGGACCCGATCCAGCAGTGACAGTACAACTTCTTCCTTTGCTGGAGAATTGTCATAAAGAATAGGGACCTGCACATGCATTATTGGAGTAGAATGGTGAAAGAATTAGCCTTCTATCACCAAGCAAATTTGAGATACAGCCTGACAACTGGATTGACAGGACTTGATGATGATGATGATGAAAAAAGGTTGCTGAACAAAACGACCGTTTTCCGGATTTTTGACTTTCCTCTCAGACAAGGTTTAGAGCCACACTAGTGGTACCAATGGAATCCTCTGGTCAAGATAAGGTCCTCTATAAAGTCTGGTAAGCATAGGAGCTTGTTTTCCAGTATAGCAAGGCTGCAAAAGTCGTGGCAGCCATTTTGAAGTGGGGTGAATCCTACTTAGTAATGCTACCGCATTACTAATAATTGTGCTGTAGTTGCATGTAAGCTGGTTACTAAGTACCCTTTTAGTTGAGATGAAGGCCAAAAAGTGACAGGATATATAAGTTTGTATTTAGTATCTTGCACATAGTGTAATAAGTTTAAAACCATAAGTGGGTAGTTTTAAAGGGTAATATGTTTGGCAATTTTCTATAGTAATTTGGCTATATGTCATTGAATATGCATGTAATAGTATAAAATTACTTTGGCAAATTAAGATGAAATCTATTCGCCATAATCAAACCAATTTTATTATTTATTATAGCACATTTTCAGAAATTGATCTGACAATGAACTTGCCAAATTTAACCACTTCCAAAAATTACCCAGTATATACAGTAAACCCAAATAATTTAGCAACCACTATATTTAACGTTTTTGTACTAGTGGTTAATTACCATCCAATAATATTTACAATTTTTAAAACACTGAAGTAACAATCATTGACAATCATATTTATGGCTATTAACTTTAACGAAATTAGGGAAAAGGTTAAAATTTATGGCATGCAATTATTAATGAGTTTACAGTACTGTATAACTATTACTAGCTGTATTATTTCTTTTTGTCTTTTATTGAACCCTTTTTGCAATAATAATTATTATAACTACACAAATGTAAAATATTGAAGGGGCGAACCTAAGCAAGTAAAGCAATGTACATATAATAGATATTGACAGACTAACAAAGCTCATGCCAGTGCAACTTAAGCAGCTTAGAACTTAATTGAGTGCAGTGTAGTTATTGACCTACCTTTGTAATTGAGTCAAGGTTAGCATTTGGAAAGCATTAAAGATAGCTAGAAAAAGTCACTGCACAAATGATGTGGCTAGATAGGCAACTGTAGCAATGTAGTCCAAGTTAGTTCAGGCTGTGACAGACATTCAAAGTCATTCACATCAATAAAGATGGCATATCTGGTTTCTTGACATTCCTTGCAGCATTTGGACAGTAGTATGCAAGTACAGTAAGTCGAGTTATGAGCAAAAACAAGTTTCATAGTTACTTTATTGCATTTATAACCTTGCCAGGCTGTTGGAGAAGCCTTTGGACAGAATCTGTCTTATTTTGCTGCCAGAAAACACATGACTCTTCCCGTTGTGTTGGTCGCCATTTTATTTCATTGTGGCCACTCTCACTTTTAATGAAGTATTGAAAACTGAATTTAGATACCCTTTTCAATGCATAGCATCTACCGTATTACACATAAATAGGGGTGACGTACATGTACAGACAAACAGACAGACAGAAAAACATTCTCGTCTCGTGTATGTGGGGCAAGCTCAGGCTCGCCCCAATAATATTTGATTTTATATAATGGTGTATTTCAAGAGGCAGTATTATACTTGGCCAAATATGTATTTTTTTATTATTGGGGTAACTGAGCCATTTTTGTCGTTACTTTTTGTTGCCCCAACCCATTTATCCTATTACATGTATATTATTCCATAACGGATTTTAGTAATAATTATTATGGCATACATTGAATTCATAATTTTAGGGGTCATGGGAGAAGAAGATAATTGATAGAGTGCATAATACACGTTCAGTAAAACGAAAGGCATCACAGGAACCAATTGACACACCTGTCGAAAAAAGACTTTGTCCAAAAAAATTTTGCACAACATCACTGTTTCCACCAGTTTCCTCTGATTATGGAGACCAATATAGAAATCTCGAAAAGATTAAAGCAGAAATGAAGATGTCTAATCCATGAAAAAAGGTTTTGCTACAGGTAATGCACAAAACTTTTGCTCGTAGAAGGGAAATGGTTCTTGGTGAAGGAGGGGATGTCCACTCAATCATTGATATAATTGATATGTTTCCTTGCCTCAAATTGTGTTTTGTTTAAATTTTAATTAATTCTTGTAGCACAATAATGGTTTGTATTTTTTATTTAGATTTAAGAAGAAACCTTAAAAATTTTTGGGAAGAAAGATATTTTGAATATTGGTCTTTCAAAATGGCGTATTTGGGCTACAGCAACTATTGAACACACAGATTCGTTATGAACAAAGTTAGTATTACTGATTAAAGAGAAGTATTCAGAGACGTATAAAGGTAAGTTTTTCTTTGTACATGCAGTTACATAATTACATTATACTAATATCTTATAACATGTGATGAAGACAAACTTGCATTATCATTGTTGGTGCACTTTTTTAGTAAGAAATCTGCTTTAACTACTACTTTATCCCAAATTTTTAAGGAGTATGAGGTATGTTTCATTTCAATTTGTATTCAGTTTTGAGTATTATTCTATATATTACAAACAACCCAGAAGAAATCGCTGCTTAAGTGAAAGTGGCCACTCCTTTAATAGGGTGTTTTGACAACTACTTCATATTCATTGAAGGTTCAATTACTACTTTTGTTAAATGTTTTACTGAGGCCCTTTCAATCTGGTTTGCTTCTCATTTCATATATAATTTAGAGTACTGCAGAGAATTGGAGGATCTTACCCTTTTTTTCCAAGAGTTGATTTACCTGTTACATTCTAATGAGAAGAAGAGTTCATCATACTTGTCAATAACTACCAGTCTTACAAGTTTTGTAGATTCGTGAATTATATAAGAATTGATGATTATGACTTCCATTTATTCACTTCATTTATTTTGAATTGATCTTAATATCTGTTTAAATTTACTTTTTACAGATTATATTAAACATTATTTTCAATGGTTAAAGTTACTAAAGAAAAATGGGTTAAAACTAATAATTATATTTAAATGTGGTCATTTCAAGTGCCACTAAAGGTCATCTCAGTTTCAACTTTTTATAAAGGTTGAAATAACAAAAAATTTTTTGCAGTGTAGTCCAACAGTTTGGAAGGGCTGGAAGAGATGGCAGAAAGGCAAAGGGTATTGAACGCTATGAAAATTCATGTGATGCAACATCATTTTGGTACAGGTCTCCTTTTTTGTAAAGATAACCTCCAGCATGCTTTGTTTTGGAGTAAAAATACATTGTGTAAGTCATATGATGAGAAAAACTGCTGTTATCAAAATGTCAAGATGTTTGGAGGTACATGTATATGTGACCCAATATGAGAAAACCAGGCTATCTGTGGGAATTATCATTTTGAGCTATGGGCTCATAATCATGAAAAATCTTTACCTGGGCAAAATTCATTTTATCACATAAACATGTTATATAAACAAAATCCTTTCATTTGATACCAAAATCAGGGGTAGCAAAGCCTTCTTTGCCGAGTTATAAGCCCTTCGACATTTTACCTTGATTGTGCACGGAGAATGTTACACGGAGTGACCACGGAATAAAAACGGAGGGCTTTAATGCGTCATTAGGTAACCATGGAGTCTCTATAGCAACTATTTAAAGTATAACAAAGACAAAGAAGACTACTTATAAAAACTATGGCTACAGAAAGAGACATTGCTCGCTTGTTAAATGAAGAAATAGGTCCTCGAGACAGTGACTACGTTGCTTTAGTTCTTGGGGACTACTTTTGTGATGAAACTAGTGGTAAGCTTATTCATAACACTGTTTACATACTAACTGTGAATAGCGGTTAGCTATCACAACAATGACATTCCATCACCTGTATAAATGCACAATATTATTATAATAAACTTAGTTATACAGTGTATTTGTTCATTGATAGAGACAGACTATGAAGCAGTAGAAGATATGGAAGAAGAAGAGGTAGA
>NW_003546393.1:190470-196387 GCF_000090795.2 Amphimedon queenslandica | reverse complement strand
AAGGAACGTAAAGTGCTATAGCTGTGGGAATCTGGGCCACATGTCGATGCAGTGTCCAGATAAAGCTTGGTTCTGTGGTGGAGGAATCCCGAAACGAATGTCTAGAAGTTCTGTTCTTGTAGAGAGGACTAGAGTGAAGGACATAGTGCTGGATACTGGGTTTACTAGGACTATGGTGCGATGTGACTTGGTACCAGAAGACAAACTAATAGAATTAGAAGCAGTGGCAGTGAGGTGTGCTCATGGTGATACCGTGCTGAACCCCCTAGCTGAAGAGGAGATGGAGCTTGGAAGTGACAGGATGGTTGTGACAGCAGCAGTGGCTGATCGTCTTCCTGTGTCAGTACCATTAGGAATGGATGTTCGTGTCTTGGGGAAACTGTTACATGGTGAGCATGGTGTGATGCATTCACATGGGGTAGAAGAGGCTCTAGTTGTAACGACAAGAAGTCGAGCAAGGCAGGAGGAGAGAGATGAGTTGGAGAAGGCTCAGAAGGAAGCATTGTCTTGTGGGGTGCCGAAACCACTAGAGCTGACTTCCCCAACAGTGAGTGGTGGGAATGGGGAAGCTAGTGCTGAGGAGGTAGTTTGGAAAGCGAGTTTCCATTTTCAGAGGACTTCTTCTTAAGCAAGCCAGTAAGGACTCTGAAGACTAGGAGTCAGAAAAGAGCACAGCGACACAGTCATGGACTGGAGAGAGCAAAGGATCAGAAGCCAAAGAAGATGGAGGTTCCTGTCAGTAGAAAGGTGCTACTTCAGTTACAGTCTACAGATGTAACACTGGAAAAATACGAGCTGCCTGTAAAGGGAAGTCTGATGATGTGGAGGATGGTTACTTTAAGAAAGATGGTCTAATTTTTAGATGCTATATACCTCCCCACCAAGGTGGTGAGACCACCATTGATCAGCTGGTGCTACCCAAGGAGTGTCATAAGTTGATTTTGTACACTGCACACTCTATTCCCTCCGCAAGTCATTTAGGCAAGAAGAAGACCGTGGAGAGGATTCTCAGAAGATTCTATTGGCCAACCATATACCGTGATACAGCTGATTTCTGTGGTAGCTGTGAGATTTGCCTGAAGACATCTAATTGGAAGTCGCCAAGAACCCCAATGATCCCCTTACATGTTGTGGATGTACCATTCTCGTATGGATATCATTGGACCACTCCCAAGGAGAAGAGCAGGACATCGTTATGTCCTGGTGGTGTGTGACGATGCTACACGGTATCTAGAGGCAGTTCCCCTACGAACTGTTGACACTGAAGCAATTGCAGAAGAGCTGGTGAAGATTTTCTCTAGAATGGGAATTCCTCACCAGATCTTAACAGATCAGGGAAGTAACTTTACCTCTCAATTACTGGTAGAAATATATCGATTATTGCGTGTGAATGCTATTTGGACCAGCCCCTATCACTTCAAACAGATGGCTTGGTGGAAAGGTTTAATCAAACTCTCAAGGGAATGCTGAGGAAAACTGCATGTGAAGATGGCAAGGGCAGTGATCGATTCATACCCTATGTTCAGTTTGCTTTTCGGGAGGTACCACAAGAGACTATAGGGTATCTCCGGGATAAGCAGACGAGTATGTTCTTAGCTGTCTGTGGCTCAACTTCTTTCGAGCTGGCCAAGAGTCTGGTATAGCCAGATACGCAAGCAGACACGTCCTTTACTGACATCCTAGGAGCATCATTACGCTCCAGAACCGTCACCTATCATTCAAAGATTCAAGTTTAACTCGAAAAAGCGTCTTGCAGGAGAATCTATTGCTACTTACATAGCTGCTCTTCGAGCGATAGGAGAACATTGTCAGTTTGGACCAACACTCAATGATATGATAACGGATCGCCTGGTCTGTGGTGTGAATGATAGAGCTATCCAGAGAAGGCTATTACAAGAGTCTAAGCTAGACTATAAGACTGCTTATGATATTGCTATTGCTATAGAATCTGTTTCTAAAAATGCTCTGGATCTCTTTTCTGGTGGTACTACTACTACTCACGTAAAGAATTTTCGCTCAGGTTTACCATCTCACTCTCATAAACAACACTCTTCACAGACTACTAATACCACCTCTCAATCGTTAGCCGCTACTAAACCAATCTGTCACAGATGTGGTACTGCTGGACATTATGCAACAGTATGCAGATTCAAAGAGGCTATTTGTCATCACTTTGGAAAGAAGGGTCACCTTTTGAAAGTGTGTAACTCAAAGAGGACTCAAACCTTGACTGACTCAGCAAAACCACAGTCAACAGCAAAACCACTGTCAGCACCTAGCCCACAAGGACAGCCTAATATCAAAATAGTTCAGAATCCAGCTCAGCCTCTTTCTCAGGAGCAAAGTTAACAAACTGGGCGCACTGACCACAGGAGTACACCCTCTTAACTCTTCCTAATCAAGACTATCCACCACTTGAGGTCTCAATCAACAATGTTGATTTTCAGATGGAAGTTGACACAGGAGGAGCTTTCTCTAAAATAAGTGAAAGGACTTATCATAACTACTTCCCTACTACTTCATTACAACCTTCAGACATTGTCCTTCGAACGTACAGTGGAGAAACCGTTACTATTTTGCGATCGTTGAATGTCACTGTAATTCACAGTCAGTTTTTCTTACATTGATAGTCGTTCAAGGTGATGGTCCTTCTGTCTTAAGACGGAATTGCCTCGAAGTTATTCGTTTGAATTGGAACCACATTCACAATATTGTTCAGCCTCAGACTATTGATAGTTTAATTGGTTGTTTTCCTTCTGTTTTCACTGATGAACTGGGACTTGTTAAAGATGGTTCGATTACAACTCAGACACTTCCGTCTGCTAAACCTAAGTTCTTCAAACCTTGACCGGTATCTTATCATCTTTGTGATAAGGTGGAACAAGAGCTCAACTGACTACAGCAACATGAGATCATTACTCCTGTTAATTTTTCTTCATGGGCAGCTCCAATAGTTCCAGTCCCGAAACCAGATGACTCAGTCAGGATGTGATGACTACAATGTCACTGTCAATACTGTCTTACAAGCAGATACGTACCCACTTCCTCGTATTGAAGATTTGTTCTCAAAGTTAACTGGAGGTACACTTTTCTCTAAGCTCGATCTGGCCCATGCTTACCAGCAAATTGCTCTAAATGAGGAATCGCGTAAACTCACTTCAATCAATACTCATAAGGTATTGTTTCAATACAACCGTTTACCATTTGGAATGACTTCCGCTTCTATTTTTCAACAGATCTTAGAAACCCTTCTAGCTAATATTCCTCAAGTACATGTCTACCTAAATGATACACTTGTCTCAGGTATAGATGAACATGATCTATACCTGCTGGAGGTACAATATGCAGGAGGTACAAGTAAACTACTGCTTATCATTTTTAAAATAACTGTATAGACTTATCTCTATATTCAATATCAGAAGTGTAATGGAAAACACTAAACTCTAGTGGTCTGGCTTAGGTACAGATGTCCAAAATTATCAAAACTGAGCAGCTGTAGAATTATTTTTCGCTCTGACGGCTCTGTAAGATTATATTTCGCTCTATGATATAGGAAACCAAATTTGTTACAGTTATTTCATAATATTTACCTATTAGCCCTTAAAAGAACTGGTAATCACTTAGTCTGCGCACTGCTGAACAAGTAAGCGGAGAAAGAGAAGAATAGACTAGAGCGAATATTCACCCAGTGCAGTCACTATGGCAAATTTGAGCATGCGCATTAATTTTAAAATGGCGACTAATCTCAAGGGGAGGTGATATCACGCCCAAATAACTAGTTTATAATTATACAAGATGGATTAAGATATGGAAAGTACCTTTGTAGTCCTTGACTCACGCTCCATGGAATGATGTGGAAGTCACCTTGAGCTGTTCTCTAGTTTAAGAGATTATCCGGTGTATAGAAGAAAGATGAAAGAAGAAGAAGAAGAAGAAAAAGTCTGAAGAATTTTGCAGAAATTTGAATTTGGGCCAGTTATCAAGAAAAGTTTCCGCTACATTACAGTCCACTTTAAAGGTACCAGGAGAATTGCTCAGTGAAGGAGAGCTCGTATAAGCCATTTATAAAGCCGTACAAGGTAAGATAGAAGAGTTATAATCATTTGAAAATTATAAATTTGGCCGCCATCTTGAAAAATCAACCTCAACCCTACATATAGGCTACCGCCTATATAATAAATGCTGCAGGTAGCAGAGTTGTTGAAAATTTCAATTCTTATTTCTACTGAGGAAACTAACAAAGCATTAAAATGTTCTTGACTGACTTCTAGATGTGATTGTCCTCTACAGGCACTAGCAGAAGTACCTACAGCATCTGTCAGTGCTTCAGAAATTGTTGAGTTTTAGGTTTTTTGGTACACATCCTAAAATATCTGGGATATCAGTATGTACCGTAATTTGCCTTTTCTTTGTTGCGGAAATATTTTCGTACGGAAATTTTTGAGCAACCAAAATTTGTGACCTAATTCATCAAAGAAAGACTAAGGTACAGCCTGATAAGTAGGTATCTTCTTGCAGCTCTAACCTTGCTCTATCCACTGGTGCTTGCTGTACTTCAATCAGTTGCTTCACTACTGAGTTATAAAATAAAACGGTCCACCATGTGACAAAAGTAGCCATTTAATTATTCCGTTTATTATCCGTAAACTGGTCATTGTTGCATCTCTAGTACTATCCATATATTAATAATCTCGGGGAACAGCCAGGTCAAGAATCTTTTATCTCAAAGAATTATAAACACTACTATAGCGGCCTTGTTACCAGCAGGTAAAGGACAAGGTAAATGCAAGAGAAGCTAAATTTTCAGACTATAAAAATTTTTGTACAATATGAGAAGACGAAAATATTTCCACTTGAATTTTCTGAAACGAAAAATTTTTGTACAAAAAAAAGGCAAATTACGATTGCACTTATTATGTAGGTGTGAAACTATTATCATCGCTGACCAAAGTTGCAATTTCGGATTGTCAAACTTGTCTCCGTGCTTAGCTCTCATTTCCAAAAATACTGCTTTAGTGTCTTCTTTCTCTTGACAAGAACCCTTATTTCTTTTTCTTGTATTTCCCTTTACAACTGCACCTTGAAACAAATTCACCCTTCATAAGGATGCTTTATGTGGAGATTCTTTAAGTCTTGATTTGGCACCAAAATGACTTTCGCATGGTGAACTCCTCTTACCTCATTGGTAAAACAATAGTACCGTAGATCGGGAAATTTTCGTTGTTAAAATATTTTTGCAGATGAAGTGACCCACGAAAATTTGACAAAAAATATTTTCTACAGTGAATAATAAGATTACCGGAATTATTCTAACATACAGCGGTGCACCCACGATGCTCTTCTAGTCTTCTAAAAGCCCAAAGAAGGCCTGAAGCTCTCACCCAAGTGGCTCCTTGTCAGTTTTAGTACTGTCACGAGCAACTTCCATTGAATAGCTGTCCATCATCATCAAGAGTTAGTAGCCACTTGTGTGGTTTATGATGTGTCCAAAAATTTTCATGTTGAAAAAATTTCGCGAATGGGTCAACCAGCGAAAATAAAAGAACTTGAAAAAATTTCACGCCAATTATTTCTAACATGAAAATTTCCCGATCTACAGTAATAATTATATAGGCGGTAGCCTATATGTAGGGTTGAGGTTGATTTTTCAAGATGGCAGCTAAATTTGCAATTTTCGAACGCTTATAACTCTTCTAACTTACCTTGTACAGCTTTATAAATGGCTTAGATGAGTTCTCCTTCACTGAGCGATTCTCCTGGTACCTTTATAGTGCACTGTAATGTAGCGGAAGGATTTCTGTATAATAGGCCCAAATTCAAATTTCTGCAAAATTCTTCAGACTTTTTCTTCTTTCATCTTTCTTCTATCTCCACGGAAATCTTCTAAACCAGAGAACAGCTTAAGGTGGCTTTTACA
>NW_003546393.1:186688-189704 GCF_000090795.2 Amphimedon queenslandica | reverse complement strand
TTTTGAGATATAAATTTTCTGATAACAAAATGGATTTAAATATGGCACTAAATAAAGAAAATTAGAAGCGTCTAAATAAAGATTATAATCATAATTATGGTCAAATATTGTATAGATTACGTTCTAATTACTCACTACCTGGACCAAATAGTGAAACAAAGGAATATTATTTTACTAAAATTATTGAAGCATTATATTACAGCCCTGAAGTAGTTGATGATTTATTGCCATCAAATATTAAAGGTATAGATTTTGAGAACATATCATATGACAGTAAATGTAATGCTGCATCAAGTATATTGATAGAATTAGTTTTGAAAAACAGATCCCACAAAGTTGGCGTATTGATACATGCATCAAATAGCATTAGGAATTTGAAGTTGAATAGCTTTAGGGATTTTGGTGAGCAATGTCACACAAAGAATAAAAGAATAGTGAGCCTTATTTTTATGAATTAGCATATTTGTATCCTAATGATAATTCTGATAGCCAATTAGACAGTCCAATTGCAATCGCTGATGATACAAATGGCAATTGTTATGTAGCAGGGGTTGTTGAAGTATCATGTATTGAAAGAGTAAAGGAATGTAATGATGAGAGTGAGTCTGAAGATGACAATTTTCATAATAATAGAATTTATACTAATAAGAGAAAGCCTACCCTCAAATGGCACTGTACAGACAGGTGCAAGCCTTTATTAGAAAGTGACTTTAGTTCTATTATTGAAGTTAGACGATATTTTGATGAACCTATTGAAGAATTGAGGAAGCATTTAGATGCATGTGATAATTGTCCTAATAAGCATAATATGACTAGATCCCTGCATGTTGAAGAGTGCATAAACATGATTTCTGTGATAATCCAAATGTAACAGTGATTGTTAAAAAAGATGAAAATGGTGTTGAAAAATATTTTAAATATTCAGAAATTGTTTGTGAAAGGATAGGCCATCCTATTGTGTGTAGTAGTAATGATACTAAATGTAAGAGTGTGCTGCGTATTTTACGCAATGCATCTGTTCATTATCCTTTGTTGAGACGCCTTTTGAAACACTTATGTTGCCAGATATGCCCATTTAACAATAGATATTATTGATTCTTCCCTTGCTGATGGTGATATAGCACAATTGATAGATTTAAAATTAATTAAGCTGATGAGACTGAATTTGATAATGTGTATTACGCTATTAATGATGGCGAAGAAGAAGACCAATTTAGAATACCAAACTTAGATTCTGTACTTTATTTTCAGTATTCAGATGCTATTGACGAGTTTAAGAAAGCTGATGAGGCTGTTAATGCTTGTTGTAGCTGTGAGAGGCTTTTAAGAAAAAAGTCTGTCACTGAAGCTAAAAATTTAGATAGTGATGTTTGGAATATCCTATTAGATTACATAAGAGAAAATGATCCTACGGCATTAAATAAAGTTATATATATTTGTAATCATTGTAAACCTATTATTAGGAAAAATGAAATTCGAGTACATTGTGTACTCAATGGGCTAAAGTGTGAGCCACTACCCAAAGAATTGGAAAATTTAGATCCTTTAAGTTGCCAGTTAATACAGATGGCCAAGTGTTTTCAGACAATTGTTAGACTAGGCACACACACCTTAAAAGTGCCTACCTATAATTCTTTGAAGGCTCTTAAAGGTGCAATGTTTTATTTACCCCTTCCATTAGAGAAAACAATGGAAACTTTAAATGACGTTGGCATAGATTCTAATCATTTGCCTAATCCAGAACTTTATATTATTATTAATGGACAGCCTACTAAATCAAATAATGTCTGGCGTAGCCTAGTTGATGTGAATAAAATAAAAGCAGCACTAAGAAAATTAAAAGAAATAAATTGGCTTTATAGAAATGTAGATGATGATTCCATCGACGAATCGTCTAAAAATGTCATACAAGTAGTTAGCAATACTACTTGTAAAAAGCAAATGATCAAGATTTAGAAGGCCTTTCGGCATATACCATTAGAAATCTTGATAATAAAATTGTAACTGGTTCTGATATTAGTCAGTATAAATTAATGAATGTAAAAGAAGCGCCTATAGACAATAGGCAAGAGCATCTTGATTTGTTATGCTTTCCTACTTTATTTCCTACTGGACAATATGGAGAGCATCATCCCAGACAAAGCTATCCAGCACAGACTTTATCATTAATTTTAGTGAATACATAAAATCAAGACTTTTAAACAAAGATTCCAGATTTCGTAGAAATCATTCATACTGTTTGCACTATTACGGATTAAAAATTAACAAGGCCTTAAATACTGGCATACATAATTTATTAAAAACATCAAGGGGCAATGTTGGTCACTGTTGCTCAAATATTAGAAAAAATAAATGTTTTAAATGAAGAATTTGAGGGCAATATAAGTACCATGTTGGCTCCAGTACAGGGCACAAATCAATATTGGTTTCATGTGAAAGGTGAAGTCAAAGCAATGATTGCTGAGTATGGCTCACCAACGCTTTTCCTTACATTAAGTTGTGCTGAATATGATTCAGCTGATATAGCGCAATATTTAAGAAAAGTAAATAATGCACCACAATCATATAGTATTTCTAGATTATGTACTGAGGACCCTGTTTCAGTATCGCGACAATTTTCATACAAATTTAAGGAATTCTTTAACGTAGTCATTCTCCAGAGAGGTGTTCTAGGCAAAGTAGAGCAATATTATGTTAAAAAAGAATATCAAATGCTTGGAGCGCCTCATTATCACATCCTCCTATGGATTGAAAATGCTCCTGTTGTCGGTATCAATCGTCCAGAAGAAGTCTGTTCTTTCATACAAGATAGGATTACCTGTCATATACCAGGTAGTAATACGTCGCCTGATTTAAATTTTTTGGTAACAAAATACCAAATGCACAAGTGCAGCAAACACTGCAAGCGAAATATTAAAGTTTGCAAGACTTATGTATCTAGATGCCGATTTGATTTTCCTAGACCAGTAAGAGATAGTATTTGCATCAATGATGTAGAAACAGCTTGAATCATGCA
>NW_003546393.1:180279-186678 GCF_000090795.2 Amphimedon queenslandica | reverse complement strand
GTTTGAGTCAACGACTATAATCCTTTACTGCTGAAATTGTGGCGTGCAAATATGGACTTGCAGTACATAGCAGAGAGGAGTCTTTCCTTAACAGAGTATGTAACTGGATATGTCACTAAAGCAGAAAAAAGTCATGCACAGGACTTATGGGAAGAAGTCAGCAGCTGTGACAACATATACAGCAGGCTTTGGAAAATCGGACAAAAATTACTTCGTGCTAAAGAAGTAGGACTATATGAAGCTAGCAATCTTCTTCTTGGTGAAAGTTTATACATGAAATCAGTAACTGCACAGTACGTTAATGTGTACTTGCCTCATAAGAGGAGCAGAAAAATCGAAAACTATTCATATTTAACTAAAATGGATCAATCTTCGAAAGACATTTTTAATCCCAGCATAATTGAAGACTTTTATCCAACAAGACCGAATAACATGGAAGATGTATCTCTTTATGAATTTTTTGCAAATTACAAATTTGATAAAATAGGAGAAAATGGAGAAAGAGAATACAAACTTCGATCAAAGCCAGTCCTTCCAAACCATAGGAAATTTAATCCTTTGCAAGAAGCGGAATGAGACGATTTTTATTACTCGCTAATATTTTTATTTGTGCCTTTTAGAGACGAGAGCACACTTGTAATGGAAGGAGAAACAATGGAAGCTTTTAGGCATCACAGAGAAGCATCTATTCGTGGCATTAAAAATCATTTCAACAAACTACAGTAATTATTAGAAGCTGAACGTAATTGGAAGAAAATAGTCGATGCAAGAAATAAAGCCGGTTTCACTGAAGAACTTCCTGATAACAAGGAAGATGATGAGCCTCAATTACTAGGTGAAATAATGGAAGCAGTAGTTGATATTGCTGACATGCACATAAATGTACCTAATTTAACATTAGAGCAAAGAGAGACAATGCTTAATGTAGATCAAAAAAGAATTTGTGATAAAATTAAGAGTCATCTTGTAAGTCAAAAAGAACGTGAAGACTTATTAGAGAATGAGTCTTTAAGACTACTTAGATTAGAAAATATCAAACCGCTAAGAATGTTTATTAGTGGTGTAGGTGGAACTGGTAAATTGTTTTTGATAGAGGCAATAAAATGCCTAGTGGATGATATATGCATCCAAAAAGTGGTGATATTATGTGTGCTATAGTAGCACCAACAGGTATAGCCGCATTTAATGTAGGTGGACTAACAATACATAGATTATTTTAACTATTTAAAGAGCATGAGGGAAAGACAGCTGGATATTGGGCTTTGAGTAAAGTAGCTCAGAAAAGAATAAAAATGACACTTAAAAATTTAAAAATTATAATAGTAGACGAGGTATCTATGGTATCCGATCTAAATCTAGCGTACTGCGCTTAGAAGATATATTTGGAACTGATGAATGGTTTGGATCCAAAAATATCTTATTTGTAGGTGACCCTTTACAATTGCCACCAGTTAATGGTAGACCAGTATTTTAAAAAGTTAGCAAAAAACTAGTAAAAACTAGACTTGGAACAGCAAATGCAGTTAACATATGGAAAGAAACAGTAGAATATGATGAACTAACAATCACTGAGCGACAAAAAGGAGACGAAACTTTCTTTAAGATGCTTGATTCTGTTAGGCATGTCAGTCTGACTGATGAAACTATTGATACGCTTAAGAGTCGCGTATTTAAGGTTTCGATACAATAAAAATATAAGGAATTGGAAAGTGAAGGAACAAATCCTCCAATTTGTCTATTTTCTAAGGTAGACGCCTGCCAAAAAATCAATGAATTAATGTTAGAAAGTCTAGAAACTGAGAAAATAGAATTAGCATGTGTCGATGTTGATGAAAGTGGCAGCACAGCAAAATTTGACACAAAACAAGAAAAAAATTAGAGAAACTAAAAGATCAACCAAGCAAAACAGCTGGTTCAGAAACTGTATTGTCTTTAGCAGTAGGCTGTAGAGTAATGCTAAGACGTAATATTGATGTGACTGTATAATTAGTTAATGGTGCCATTGGTACAGTAATGGGTATTTATGCTACACGTATATCAATCAAATTTGATCATATTGATGTACCTTGTGACATAGAAAGGGTTACATCTAGATATATGCTATCTAAGAATTTGTATATACATAGGAAACAGTTTCCCCTTATACTTTCTTATGCTATTACTATACATAATTGTCAGGGCCTCTCACTAGATACAGCCATTATTGATTTATCTACTGATGTTTTTGGGGATGGTATGGCATATGTTGCATTGTCTCGTGTACGCACATTAAATGGATTACATTTATTATCATTTGATCCTCTCTCTGTTAAAGTTAGTAATCCGTGCATTAACAAAATTAACCGCCTCAGAAGTAAATTTCGAAAAGGCTTACTTCAAATCAAGAAAAGTAAAGGAAAGAAGAGAAAGATTCAAGTGACTGGTATAATTGATGATGGTGAACCTTGTAGTAAGAATGTCAAGGTGTCTGTAAGTCATATACAAAGTACTAGTAACAGTACCGTTAGTAGCAATAAACGTAAGAGTACTGATTTACAAAAATCTAATCGCCCCAAAAAGAGTAAAATATGTGATGATAATGCTTTAAATAAGCCTTGCACCAAAAAAAGAAAAGTTGATGTAGACAGTAGTACTGACAATACTGCTTCAGTATTGCCTCGCCCAAAAACAGATGATAAATTAATTGTTTCAATTAATTTGAAAGACCTAAAAACCAAATTTAATGTCAAAGATGAGGATAGTTGTGGTAGTCTCATTGTATCTATAAAACTCTCAAACATTAAATGTAAACCAAATGATGATAAAACCAAGTGTGTTGTGAAAAATGACCATTGTAGTAGTGGTCTGATTGTATCTATAAAACTCTCAAGCATTAAATTAAAGACAACTAATCCAAAAAAAGATTATGATTTCATCTTTACTTATGAAGAGCCTCCCAATCCAGATAATGTAAGGAGGAGACAAAGGGATTATGTTTATTACCCTGCTAATGAAGACGTTCAAAGAAGGTGGTGTGAGATATTGAACCTTAAGTTTGTAACAGCTGCTAGAATCTTACCTGGCAGTCCAACAACACCATTGTCAGATGAAAGAGTTCTTAATGGTACTCTTGATGTCCCTGGTGATGGGAACTGTTTATTTTATGCCCTTTCATATCTCATTACTGGGTCCATTTCTCAGCATTATGAATTACGTAGAGCAATTGTTAGTAATATGCTAAACTTTGAAGAAGAATTAATTAATAGTACATTAAATGCAACCAGATATTTAAGCATATATGATTACATAAATAAGTCAAAAATGTATAGAAATTATGTGTGGGCCACTGACACAGATTATTACATTAACAGCATTATTAGGTATAACCATATATTCATATTCACTCACTCCTACTTTGTTGGCTGGGCTAGACATGGAACCCAGGAGTTGTATGGCATTCCTTGTGATACTACTACACCTGCTTTGTATTTGAAGTGTGTTGGTACTAATCATTTCCAAGCAGTTAAGTCTGTTAATATTTCTTAAAGCATTGATTGTTGATGGAAAGTGGGTATGGTGAATGGGAGGTCCATCATCTTTAAAACATTGGTTGTTTAAGGGTGCTGCACCACCGCCCACGCAAATTTTTTAATCTGTTGCTAAGGGAGCTGTTTCTCCCAAAGTACTTTACCAATTATAATGAAACCAGTACTAGTTACAAGACAGTAACTAAATAAGTTAGTAAGCTACCTTGGAGCCTTTAACTCATAATAGCTATGGCATCAAGAACTAAAATACTAAAGATTTTTCAAAAGCGAAAAACTCCTCTTACTTTCGATTTGAATAACCAGATTTCTAGGTGAAGGCAGCTTTTAACCAGACAAATTGATTAACATAGAGATATTTCTCCTTTTCTACTAGTAATGCCACTTAGTTTGATTTTCATATTGCTCAACACCACATTTTCCTATATTAGCCCTGTTTAATTGAAATATCTCTATGTTACTGTATGTGTAATCATGTAAAGAGGCTATATTGTAAATTTGGTCTGATTCTGATCACTACAGGCAAAGTTTTTTGAAAGTTTGCATTTTTCTGGCATAAAACACCAATTTCAAAATCTAAACTTCATTTTACAGCTTTAGATATTTCCAGTCCCTTTCTTAAAAGTTTTTCATTAAAATAAAACCCATTTTTAGAGGAACATAAAGAACCTAATAAGATTCTTATATGGGACACTTGTATGGCTTAAGCATTCCTGCATAAAATAATTGTTGCTATAGGCAGCACCCTTAATGCGACTTTTGTTTCACTGCATGTGCAGTGTGAGTGTGTGTAAAAACCAGGTGCATATCAACCCATTATTGCTCAGTATAAAGTGATCAAACTGCATTCAGGATGTGAGATAAATCAATGTATAACAGTGAATATTGATTACTTGTTGCTATAATGGACAGGTAGAGGGTGTGAAAGAGGTTTACTGTTCATTAGAGTTTAGCATTGATTCAATTTTGTGTGACTATCATTTATGTAGGACAGAGGGTTAGGAAGGGAGGATTCTGTCATTATGATTTCCCAATCTTGTTTGGGGCTTGTACTACATGTTTATAACAAATATCAGGTGCTTATGGATCAAGGGTGCTGCTGACAAATTTTGAAGGACAAGAAAAATTTAGAGTAACAAGAAAAGTTCTCATTATACATGTAGTATCATTCAAACAGTGATTTGGTACATATATTAATGATCATCATACATGTCAATGCCGCCATCAATGCTGTGCTCATTACATATATGTAAATGCTTGCCAGCTGATGTTGTGCATAATGCTGCCATCAATGCTGTGCGCATTATTAAGTTAATGCTTGCCGGCTGATGTTGCGCATTTGAATGATGCTGCCATCAATGCTGTGCACATATTAAATGCTTGCCAGCTGATGTTGCGCATTATTTGTTGATGATTGTTGTAAATATGTGCATGTTCACATTAACAAAAAATATTGTTTGCACATTGGAAATTCTTCATGTGCACAATGTTATTTTATATTAAGCAGGTCTTGAAAGTATCTTAAATGAGGATATCATTAGTAAGCAATATGATGTCTAAAATGCATGCCATGTATGATCCAATCAGTAACGTTGTAGATGCCACCATTATCATTATTAGTTAGTATGTCACATACATACTTTTTATAGGTACTTTATGTACTTGGCACAAGGACTACAATGTGGTGTTAAAGAGTGAGGTTTGATGTGATTGGTAAGTGCTATTGTTATTATTAGCCTGTGAGTCTACATTGCTTGCTTTTGATATGTTTCTATTACTATGCTTTACAGGTAATTACAGCTGGAAATGATTTGCTGATTCAGCAATACTTTTGCCTGATATTGGAATGTGAAATATAATTAAAGGCAATTCTGGATTTAGATTGTTGAAACTAAATTAATTTCTTTCTTGATGTTTTGTTGCAGCTCCTTGATCAGTAGTTGTATCATGCAGTAGTAGGTACCAGTTTACATCTGTATAGGTTTTATATTATTGTAGTCTTAGCAATGGAATATGTAGTAAGACGAAGAATATTGTGAAATGTCTTATGTATTTTTGTTATAGGTTATGATTCTAGGTTACATAGTGTAGATTAGCTTGATGATTATATCATTAATAATGGCCACAGTAAGTACTTTCTTTAGTCAATATAAATGAATGCTTGCCAATGCATCTTTTATTGTGTGCCATTAACAATACTAAAATAATTGTTTGCACATTGGAATGTAATATTAATGTGTATTTCCACAATGCAGGTCTCGTAAACTGCGGAAAAGTGTAAGAGCTGTGAGCGAGAAAGTGGCAACTGAAGCTGAATGTAAACTTAAATAGTTTCAGAACCTGACATAGATCTTAGTAATGACAACTAATGATGAATAATTATGAGTTAGGCTATGAATATAATTAATGATTCAAAGATTCAAAAACTGTTTTTATAATGCGGTAGGTGTTCTTATGGTTCTTATTTCAAAATTCTTTTCTTCCATTAATGAACTGATACCTAAGGCAAAATTTATAATTATCAATAAAAAGGATTATTAATTAATAAAATTTATTAAAAAGTATGGAAACAAGTAAATTAATAAAATATCTATAAATAAGAAAAAGTAGGGTTGTCAAAAAATAAAAGAAACAAGGGGGTTGAGTACAACCATAATAATAACTAATAGTTCAATTAATAATAATAAACTTTAATTAATAAAAAAATAATTTATTCATGAAAATAATACAAAAATTTAAAACCCTACTTTGCAGATAATGGTAACAGGCAGACTACAATGTAAATAGAATTTTAATAATAATTATGCCTCTGTACCTATTGATTGCTCTACTACAATACTATGATGTAAATTAATTAATGTGATAAATATAAATG
>NW_003546393.1:178171-180269 GCF_000090795.2 Amphimedon queenslandica | reverse complement strand
TTATTTTTTTATTACTTAAAGTTTATTAGTATTAATTGAACTATTAATTATTATTATGGTTGTACTCAACCCCTTGTTTCTTTTATTTTTGACAACCCTACTTTTTCTTATTTATAGAAATTTTTTTATTTACTTGTAATAATTGATAGACGCCTTAAGATAGTAATATAATACTCTTGCACAATTCCATATACAGTTGAGTGAGGGATCTGAAGTACCTTTGTGAGTTTTTAAGGGGTTATCAAACCAACTCTAAGTTGAAAAATAGAAACCAAACAATGAAAGGAATGATTCTTAGGCTGAAATTCTCTGCATTACTACTTGAATGAGATAGATCCTGAGGAAAGTTTAGTTTAAACATCAACTATATTTCTTTCTCTTCCTCCTCTACTCGATCCAACTCTCACTCTAAACTCTCCACTACTGTACCACAAACAAATCCAGGCACTTTTACTTTAACAGAATATCCAGGTTGTGGAATGCTCTTCCATGTATTGACCTCTCCCTCCCCAATATCAAAGAACAAATAATGAGATTTTTGTGGTCTCATTTTTAGACCACTTTGATTCCACTGACCCCTGTACCTTCCACTTCTTATGCCACTGCTCCAACTGTCACTAGAAATCCATGCTCACTCACATCTATCTCATGGTTCATAACCGTTACTGTCACTATCACTATCCTTCCCTTTTGGCGTTGAACAGTCCCGCCAAGTGGCACCAGCCCCCCGCCCAGGTCGATTGACACTTGGGCAGGTGTGGTGGTTACTAGGGTCACTTGGTGAACAAGGCAGCTTCCCGTTTGGAGGTAATCTCAGGTGTTGGAGAAGTCCCAAGTTATTGCTGGGAATCAGACATTCTCCCCCTGAGATTACTACATGACTCACAACTTTCGGGCCTCTGTTCTTGTATTAACTTATCTAAATTTTCCACCAATCAATCACTCATCAATAACTCATCAATCTATCAAGTACTTTTCTTCTATTTAATTCTTATTATTTTTAAATTGTATTATTTCTCATTATTTCTCATTGATTTTGTTATTCTATTATTCTAATTTTCTTTTTTTATACTTGCATCCAAACACCAATCTTAACAGTAATACAATGTATCATAACTAAGTTTATTATTTATCTCTGGGTATCAGCAGCTCTTGCGGTTATCCCATCAAAATGTCTTTTTTCCCTTGTCTATCCCTTTCTCCTTCTGTACTGATCCTTCTGCTCATCTTGTAAAATTATTATTAAATTAAATTAAATTAAATTAAAGAATAAGGATTGAGAAATAAACGAATCGAAACTGTGTAAGTGACTATTAGTAGTGACTTATAAATAATACATTAAAGTTTTAATGCAGGATTTTGTAAACATTAATTTTTATTATAGACCACTTTGGGATGCTCTTTATCATTAAAATGAACCTTATATTATGATTGTTGTTATCATGCAGATATCTGGCAGCAATATTGAGCAGTAAATGTAACTGGCACTTCTAATATAGCATAAACTAAATTTTTGAACAGTCAGCAGTGGAACAAAGCCATGGTTCTTGAAGAAATTTTAGCTGCAAGTGAAGAATGATTGAAAAAAATCAGATTTATTATTTTTGACGTTTATTTTAACTGGTAAAAAAATTCATACTCTTGTTGTTTCTGTCAATGGAATGCTTAGCATAAGTGCAAGTGACATTGTGTAAAAAATTGCACTAAAATGCTTAAAAGGAAGAAGATACTAAGCCAAAAGGACCCATAACGCCCACCACGGGGGTGGGTTGCGTATGTTGCAGGCTAAAAAACTCTAGGTTTTGCATCAGAATTCACCCCTTTTATTGTGTGGCTTGGTATCTTCTAGGCTAGAACTCATGTTTTTAAATCATCCAGCAATGTTACCATATACCAGCTTCCATAGCTATCAGGTGATGTTTAAAGTGTAACTGACATGATTTTTGTGGTACTTTTTTTATTGGCCTAACATGAGCATATAATCATAAAAATACTATGTGGAAAGTTTTTTTGTCTGGAAAAAATTATTCACAGAGATACAAACCTTGAAAGATGCTGAATTTTCTTCCTGCCATTTTACATCCTGTCAGTGGGTGTG
>NW_003546393.1:169331-177788 GCF_000090795.2 Amphimedon queenslandica | reverse complement strand
GGTATAGCTTGCAGCTCACAGCCCACTTTTGACAATCCGTAATGAAGCTGTTCTTGTGTGGTTCATCAAATTTCATGTACTAATTTTGTTTACCAGTGTCAGAACACAAGAATGAACTATTAACTATACAAAATACACAAGAACAGCTCATTGTGGATTGTCAAAAGGAGGCTATGAGCTGCAAGCTATACCAGCCATAATGACACTGATGTTCTCTGACTATTATAAATTATAAGCACAATCTATCACTTTTACAACAGGATTAAAGCTACAAGGTATAAAATGAAATCTAACAGAGATATTATCTACTGAAGTTATATTGCAGTCAATGGCAAAAGTCAACCAAAACCCTTGTATGACATCACGTTTAGCCACACCCCCTGACAGGATGTAAAATAGCTGCAAGCAAAATGAGCAAATCTGAAGGCTCATTTCTGTGAATAATTTTTTCAGACAATAAAACTTTCCATATTGCATTTTTATGATATGTTCATGTTAGGTCAATAAAAAAAATACCCCAGAATATCATGTCAGTTACACTTTAAGTAAGAAAACTTAATTGCAAGTGGACTTAACATCGGTTAATTTCTCTGCAATCTGAGCTGTCAAGAACAGTATAAACATAAATAAACTTACTTGTCTTGGAAGGCCAAAGTGAGATGAAACTTACCAATTTTATGTACAGTTGGAATTTTTAAGTTTCCTCATTGCTTCAATATTTCCATAAAAGGTCATGTATTGTGAATTTGGTTATTTTTGCTCGAAAGAACAAGAGTTCTAGCCTGGAAAATGCCCAGCCACACTCAGCCTGAGTGGGTTTTAAGGCATGGTGTGGGATTTGGTCTTTTAACTTTCTTTTGCTTCTCTGAAATTCTTTTGCTTTTCTTAATTTTCTTCTGGATTACCAGCTCCAAGACACAAGCATAAAAGGCTGCTTAGCCGAAACTAAGGCTGAATAAAATTAAAAGACCAAGAGCACCCTGGTAAGGGCTTTTGATGTTTTAATTTAATTTAGCCTCTTTCAATTTTATTTTCCCTTACAAGCTGCAATGAAAGGCCTTAAAGGCTTGTACACCATAACAAAATTTAAAGAGTCTAAAGAAAATTAGCTCACCAAGCCCTCTCAATCAGTGCTTGGCCAGGTATCTTCGAGGCTGGAACTCAAGTCTTCTACAGCAGAATTGATCAAGTTCATCATAAAAAACTTGCATTCGTAGCAGGTACATTTAAGGAACAATAAAACTAAATTGAAAGGGTGCATAAAATAGGTGTGTTTCTTGAATCACTGATGACCATTGAATCTATTTGAGATAAGATTTTTAGAACTCCCAGTAGCTGCACAAAATTAACAGCAGTACTGTTTGTAATACAGACAATACTCACTCTCCAAATACCGTTATTTGTTACCATTATGCTTCTACTCAGTGACTCAGCAATGTTATGAATGCATTTACAATTTTAATATCAAAATTTCAGAAGTTCAAAACTCAGTTTACATGAGCAGCAATGAATAATTTGCACTTTAAAAACAGTTGAGCTATAAGTAACCCAAAAATGAGAGCTTGCATTTCTTGGCTTATTGTCAACAAGCCCCACTTTTTTGTGAGTGGTAAATAAAACAAGCATGTGCAGTCTAGTTTATGTGATTTGTTTTCACTAATTTTTAGCAGAAACAGCGATGGCTGACAGTGACAACAAAGAGCATATCACGGTTGCATTTCTGAAATACACACGACCAAGGCTAGAAAAGGGGATGAACTTCTATCCCCTCTAGACCTACCATACTCTTATTAAAAAGTTTTGGGTAGCAGCACCAGCAGTAGTACCAGGCCACATTGCAGATTCACATGCATAGTGCGTAATTTACAAGCAGCTTTAAGCCCTTCAGCTCTTTGTCTTAGTGGCATCTCTTTTTGTGTCTTCCATAACAACTTTCACTGTTACTCATTCCAGAATTCTGCTGGAAAGTACTAATTGTAATTTAGTTAATATAACAAAAATGGCGTTGTGTATGGCCAGTATTTCGAAATTTTTTATCACTATGGTATGTCTATCACACACACAATGATTTTGTAAGAACAGCTTTAGAAACATTGTTATGGGCTAAATCGTTCCCAGGAAAAGCTAGAAAGGCTGATATGCTGTTCAATAAGAAAAAAGGTATGAGTACAGTGTGGAAGCATGCTTTTGTGCGCTTGCCATACATGGATGAGCCTAAAATCCCAAAACAGAAAAGAGACATTATTGAAGTCTTGTCTTGGAAAATAGACCATTCACTGTCCCAGCATTGATGCTCATGCAAATGATTTTAAAGATGTCATTGTTGACACTTTTCCGAAACTGTGACATGGGGGTGGCTACAAGTTTTACAAAGAGTTGGGTTTCAGAACCATTATTGGAGACGGTCCTGTCATTTCCCAAGGTTTAATAAGAGAGAGTAGAACGACTAATAGGACATATATGAAACCCATGCAAAGGGATCTTGATCTATGAGAAGTCTATAGCCTTCCTAAAGTTGTACATATTACTTTTTGTGAGGCGGTGTAACTTTTTGTAGCTGGTACAGAAATGTCTTACTTGTGATATTGAAGTATCTATGGGGGAATTAGCAGAGCATATAAAACTCATGGAAATAAGTAAGTCATTCTTTTTTCTTCTCCATTATTATTGTTGTTATTATTGTTATTATTTTACATCTAATTGAATTGATTCAATAAATAGAAAATTAAAGCATAAGTAAGTCGTTTATTTTTGTTTTAACTGAAATTATTTCAGAGAACAATTTAGTGACTCTGAGGAATCAAGTGATGTAAGACTTGTCAATTTCTTTCATTGAATTAATTTAATTTTACTTAGGATATTATTCTCCCTAAAGTTGTGTTTCCCCGTCGTAGAGGGAAGGGAGTGAAGTAAATTTTTAAACTTATTTTTGTACTTATTATTTGCATGTAGGCCACCTTTGCTTGACCGGACTAATATTATTGAACTTGAAGAAGATGAAGCTATATTTATTGGTGTTTATAATTTTAAAAATTGATAATTTTTAGGAGCACAGTCGTTTTAGTGTGATTTCACACATGATACATTTGAATTAAGTGCAATTGGACAGCACATGATACAAAGAGCTATGGAACAGAGCATTGAACTTGTTGCAGAACCTTTTGATTCAGAACGGTAGATGATGCATTGTTTATTTCTGGATACCTTGCAGTGCTGCAGATACCCCATTATACAAAGGACTGAACTTATTGCAGTCGTTTGAGTCATGATGATTGTAGAACTCTCAGTATTGGCATTTGTAGGGACTATGTACTTGAGGATGTTGTGTGCAAAATGGGATCTGGTGCTAAAATTTACAGTAAGTACATGTACTTCATAATTAAAGCCATAGTTTGACTGTGTTTAATAGGTTCACTTTATTTGGGAAGGTTGAATTTTTCAAGGCTGTCCAAAGAGAGAGCTCTTCAGACTTTTCTGTAATCAAGCTGCTGATCAATACTTAAAGGGACCATCAGATTATAAATTCCTTATGTTTGATGTAGTGTCCCTGTTGGTAGCCATAAATGTGTCTGTTAACTGTATATATAACAATATTTAGAGTAGGGAGTTTTAAAAAATTGGAGTTTTTACAGTTTCATACACTATTAAAAATGGATCAGGAGCCCCTCTTTTTGAACCAGCAGTATATGAACTGGGAATATGCATGTAGAAGAGGTCCCTGGCAATTTGGAACAATCTTAAAAACAGTTTGTTGATGGAGTAAGTACTTTTAAGGGTATACCAATTTTTAAAGATTTTGGAAACTGTCTAGTTATTGTCAGCTTAGTCAATGATGACATACAGTCATGCCTGACTGATAATAGTCAAAACCTCTTATTTGCCACAGGATATAGGAAACCACTTATACAGTTGACATTGGATGATGTGCGAAGTATTGTCAACATACTCTTAGTAAAGGTCGAGGCATTAATGGACAAGTACATGGAATGTCTGAAGACTGCTCATTTTGTTGATGATTTACGAAAGATCCATTCTATGGAAGACTTTATTTATGAGAGCATCCATTAACACCTGGTATAGGAGATATAATATTCATTAGTAATAATTGATTTACAGAATATATCCAGTCTTTATTTAGTGTAAACTTCTATAAAAGGGGAAGTGAAGTAACTTAGAGCAGTGGAAGAGCAAGCATTTTTGTATTTTAGTGACCTACTAAAAGAATGTGAAGTATTGAAAAGTATGTCACTTCCATTTACTGCTAATTTTCTTACATAGCTAATGAAGTCGATTCAAAGTTAGAAGACGGTCTGATATTTTGTTCAGGTACTGATCAGGCCCCACCTATCGCAACTTCCTCTTCTGCATCACACAAATTTCTCTACCATTTGTGGGAAGTGCTGCTGACTCTATTCACATTCAATATTGAGCTACGGATTCCAACATCACTCAGATGTATTTTTTTGTGACAACATGTTGAGTGGAATTAAAGGCAATGATAGATTCTGTGAAGTGTAGGCTCTGCATTGTTATTAACTGCATCTTTACTCATTTGTGACCCGATATGAGAAAACCAGGCTATCTGCGGGAATTATCATTTTGAGCTATGGGCTCATAATCACGACAAATATTTACCTGGGCGAAATTCATTTTATCACATAAACATGTTATATAAACAAAATCCTTTCATTTGATACCAAAATCAGGGGTAGCGAAGCCTTCTTTGCCGAGTTATAAGCCCTTCGACATTTTTACCTTGATTGTGCACGGAGAATGTTACACGGAGCGACCACGGAATCAAAACGGAGGGCTTTAATGTGTCATTACGTAACCATGGAGTCTCTATAGGAACTATTTAAAGTATAACAAAGACAAAGAAGACTACTTTTAAAACTATGGCTACAAAAAGAGACATTGCTCGCTTGTTACATGTGACCATAATTGACTAAAGGTACCTTATGGCGGATTTTAAAATCCATCATTACAATGAAAAATATCATCCTGTGAGTCCACTATTGGACAAGCATTGTTTCTATAAGTTACATAGTAACTTTTTGCATCCTGTGGAGTAATTTTATGATAAATGGAGCTCAGGAAGTTGAATTTTTTAGGCTATAAAGTCAAATTTCACTACCTGCCATAAGGTACCTTTTGTCAATTATGGTCACAAATGAAGAAATAGGTCCTCGAGACAGTGACTACATTGCTTCAGTTCTTGGGGACTACTTTTGTGATGAAACTAGTGGTAAGCTTATTCATAACACTGTTTACATACTAACTGTGAATAGCGGTTAGCTATCACAACAATAACATTCCATGACCTGTATAAATGCATAATATTACTATATTAAACTTAGTTATACAGTTAATTGATAGAGACAGACTATGAAGCAGTAGAAGATATGGAAGGAGAGGTAGAGGAAGGGAAAGAAGAAGAGAATGAGACAAAAGATTGTGATGAAGATATTACTTCACCACTGTTTGATCCTGAGGTGGCTGTGGAGCTACAAGTATCAGATCTTGATTTAGAATCAGCGACGCCTGACGCTCCAGCTACTTCAACTACTCACTCTTGTGATGACATGAGGAAGGAAGACCTACAAGAGGAAGAAGATTTATCAAAGTTCTTTGAACATGGATGTGGTTGCTCAGATAATTGCTATGCACTGTTCAGTCACTCTTACATAAAAACATATAGATGTGACGTACAAGCCATAGCAAAGCCTGTTCAAGAAATTGCTATTATGAGTCAAATTGCAGCAACATCAACCATGGGGGGATTGTCGACTGGCAACCACAGGAGACAGAAAGAGAGAAAGAGGCAATTTTTTACTTTCATGCATCAAGGTCATAAGGTTTGTAATTATGAGTAACACAACACAAAATTAATTGTTTTTCAACTAGATATGTAGAATAACATTTCTGAAGCTACATGCAGCAGGTTTGAGGAAATCATGAAAAACTACAGAATGAATAGATTAATACCAAGGTATGAGACTGACAAATTAAATGTTATGTACTTAACTTCATTAGAGTTCACGGAAATGTTGGAAAGACACCAAACCATGCTTTGACTTATGATGATATTCTCTGGGTTGTTGCTTTCATCAGAAATTACGCTGAAGTCCATGGTATCAGTCTTCCTGGAAGAATACCTGGAATGAAAAGTTACGAGAATAAGAAGTTCTTACCATGCAGTACATCTAAAAGGCAGGTATACTTAGAGTATGCGGAATCATGTGAAGGGCTTTATGTCAAAGCATGTGCTGAAACAACATTGAACATGTTGTGGCGACACTACCTGCCTTATATTGAAAAAATGAAGCCTATGTCTGACTTGTGTGCCACTTGTAAAGAGATAAGTGGACTGATTATACGAAGTGCTAACATGCAATCAGATGAAAGGATAACTGAGGTAAGTCAGTGTTATAATAATACAAGTATTATTTAGAATTTTCAGGCAATGCAAAAGGCACTAGATCACAGAAGTCTTGTTAAAAAGGAAAGGGAGTACTATAAGGATGTATTGAAAGAGGCACAATTATTGTTAAAAGGGCTGTATACTGATGCAGGAAACAATTACAATCCCCCACTAACAAGACCACTTGCTATGTTAAATATTGTAGCACATTATAGCTTCGATTATGCTCAACAGGTAATAATTATGAAAGTGTATCTAGCTCACTTACTTTTTTAAAGGTTCACTATCCTTCAAGTCCACTACAAGCAGGTCCAATTTATTTTGTTACTCCCAGGAAATGTGGCATATTTGGTGTGTGCTGTGAAGCTATCCCTCAGCAGGTTAATTTCTTGATCGATGAATCATTCGACACTGGTAAAGGGGCAAATCCTGTCATAAGCATGGTACATTTTTATTTGAAGAATCATGGCCTCAACTCAGTCAGTATCCATTTCAATGCTGACAACTGCACAGGGCAAAATAAAAATAATACAGTTATTCAAGTAAGTATATTACATGCACAATAATGAATATTTTAAATGTAATTTTTATTTATTTTAGTACCTCTTATGGAGAGTCATGACAGGACTCAATGCGTCCATTTCAATATCTTTTCTGCCAGTTGGACACAAAATTTTCTCCTGACTGGTGCTTCGGACTATTAAAGCAAAAATTCCGTAAAGCAGAGGTGGACTCGTTGAATGACTTCATTCAAGTTGTAGAACAATCATCTGCTGTGAACAAAGCCCAACCAGTAGGAAGTAGCAATGGTGAACTCATTGTAGAAACACTTGACTGGTGTAGTTACTTTTATATTATTCAAGAAAATTAAAGGCATCAAAGGCTTTCAACATTTTGTTGTAAATGCAACCTCACCTGGTGTTGTTGCAGCCAGACAAGCTGTAGATGGCCCAGTCACACAATTCAATTTGCTGAAGGAGGACGCTCAAATAATGGAAGATGAACTACCTAATATATTACCACCAAAGGGTATGTCAACTGAAAGGAAATGGTACCATTACGAAAAGGTAAGACCGTTTTGCAGATACGAATGTAAGGATGTAACCTGCCCACTTCCTGATGCACCTCGACTAACAGGATCATCTCGACAATCAACTCCAGGTGTAGATGATCCACCAGACCTCGCAATGGAGATTGAAGTACCACATTCTCCAAGGCAATCTCTAGAACCACCTGCAACACAAAGAAAATGTGGTAATTGTGGTCAATTTGGTCATAATAGAAGAACTTGTCCATGTAATCAGTAAATGAATAACAGAAATGAGTTTGTGTAATGCACATACTATTGATCCCCTTTCAACAGGAGAGGAACTAGTTTGTCTACAACAAACAGACTATTGATCCCCTGAAACAGGAGTGGAAGTAGTTAGAATGCCAAATATTCAAACTATTGATCCCATAAAGGTGTGGAACTCGTTGGTAACGCTAAGACATACAAACTATGGATCCCCTTTTTTAAAACAAAGGTGTGGAACTAGTATGTGCGTGAGACGTCAACATAAACACAAACACTCATTTTTGTTTAAAACTTACTAACTCAAAAGAGAAGGCCCAAGAGAAAGTTAGTCACGAAGTTATCATGCAGGTGATTTGTGTTTATCTGTACAGGTGAGAGGACTGATGATAAAAATGTGTGGGAGGAGAATACCGAAATAGAAGTTATTGCATCATTCACAGCCAATCAAAAAACACCAAGTGTCACCTGTGACCTTTAGGATATAAAATAAGACACCTGAAACTATAAGTTCAAAATCAAAAAGTAATGGCTGCCCCAATAGAGGATGTCCTCATTGATGTCCATCCATCTGATGGTAAGTTGGGAATGTGTAACCCTATAGTGATAACTATAATGCCTTTTGTTTTTGGTAGATGAACTTTGTAAGTTGTTGGTACATGTATGTTTGTGTTGTACATTAAAAGCAAAAAATAATTGTATTTATAGCAGAAAAAAATGAAGTAAGGGTGAAGAGACGAAA
>NW_003546393.1:164355-168905 GCF_000090795.2 Amphimedon queenslandica | reverse complement strand
CGAGTAACTTAATTTTAAGTGTAAATTAAAGGCTTTATGCCATTGTAATTTAGGGCAGTTGGAACTCATTGAAGAGGGCAGGAGGGAGAGGATGGGGAGTAGTGAGGAGATGGGAGAAGAAACAGAGACGGGAGAAGAGACAGAGACAGGCGAGGAGACAGGGACAGGAGAAGAGCCTGGGACAGGGACAGAGAGAGACAAAGGAAAAAAATTTAAAGTATCAAAAGAGCATTATTGAAATGAGTAATCACTAGAATTTTTCCTTTGCTTAGAAAAAGCGAAGGCAACACAGAGGAAGGTGGGGTAACGGTGAAAAGCATGGAAGAGGAGGGAGGGGAGGAGGCCAAGGAGGGAGGGGAGGAGGCCAAGGAGGTAGAGGGGGAGGCCAAGGAGGTAGAGGGGGAGGCCAAGGAGGTAGTGGGGGAGGCCAAGGAGAAACAGGAGGAGCCCCTCATCCAACAGTAAGGAAAGGAACATAATGAAACATAAGAATAACAATAATCTTTTATAGGATTCATCAGCAAGTGCTAAAACTATAAATTATTTTAATGTTAAATGTAGGAACCTTAATTATAGTTCTAAATAAAATCGAAATAAAAATATTACCTGTAAACTCAAGCAGAAGCGATGTCTGGATGTAAATGACCCAGATGATGTTATTACAGTTCACAAAAAGGACTTTATTGGCACTAGAACACATAGCAATAACTCTACAACTTTTGTAGTGAAATAACTTACTTGTATTTGAGGTCTTAATGCATGGCTGGGCTTTAGATCACTCTTAAGATGTCCAAAAAGCAAGAAAAGTAAGTTAAAATGCTGTCAAGTGCTTCTTTCTTCTTAACACGTTTATTAATTGATTTGGATGTGGTTTACGTGGTGGGCGTGGTCACATTTTCTACGTGAATGGGCGTGACACGGAAACATTGAAAATAACTTTAAATGCCTTTTTATCTGTACTTGTATTCCAGAGCAATCGTCCAAACAGCGTCCCTAACTGCAAAGTTTTATTGCGCATTGTCATAAATGGGATATCGCTGGAAAGGAAATTTTTTTCTCTATCTGTATGTACCAAAAACTGATTTTACCAAAATCCCGCAGATAGCCTGGTTTTCTCATATCGGGTCACATTTGGTATGACATTTACTTTTGTGTTGCATATAAACCTATAGTGTTTACACATCTGATATTACTGGTAACAGTATCAATTTTTGTTACTAGTCATGCTTGTACAAAAATTCACTCTTCTCATTAGTTTGATCATTATTTGTTTGTTGATAACACCAAAATCTTCAGTTGGTAACAGTGTCAGTTGTAATTGCCAGTCATTCTAGCATGACACTATAGTTCACTATTCTCATCATTTTGATCATTTTATTTCTTGATAATAAAAACAAAGTTTATAGTAAGCTTTAGCAGTATTGCATGCATTACACAAAACTCTAAGCAACAATAAATTTGCTAATTATTTCAACTTGAGAAAAGCGATCTCTGTTAGAATTGCTTTAGCTATGAGCTCCTGGCTTTCAGTTGCACTCAGGAGGCTTTTTACTGTGACATGAGCATCATCATCACCATCGTAGAAAACTGGACCCTCAAAATCATTGCCATAGTCATCCCACCTTGCCTAGAAGATAAAGAAGTATGGTATCATTAACTATAACAACATAACCTAGAACCTGTACTATATAGTGCAGGGACTTGACCTAAATTTCACCACACTGGATGAGGTCAGAATATTGTATGATTTGGCAATAACAGCCAAGGATACTTAAAGAAGAGGACTAGTGAGCTACATGTATGAGGTTTGGGTATGTTAATTCTTTCTAAGAGACTGTGCATTAGTTACTCGAGTATTGAAATCAAGTATATGTACATTATATATGCTGGTGCCAGTATAAATGCTTTGCTTGCTTAGGCTCACCTTTTAGTAATCAGGCACTCAAGTAGAATTAAAATTTAATTAAAAGTAGACATTATAAAAGAATAATAAAGCATAACATTTGCTCACCATCAAACCAGCTATACCTTACATGTCCTGTTGCTCATTAAGACTTGATAGCCAGAGTTGCAGTGGCGTGCAATTATGGTCTGTACATAGAGAATGGTGAGCCCAACTTTTTCAAATAAGGTCCAAATGTAGTTGCATTATAGGAATAAATACAAAATGAAGGGCATGTATGTCTCGAACGTTATCAACATCCGTCAACTGCAAATCCTCTACACCGTAAAATTATGTGTAATAACAGGAAACACACCCAGCATATAAATCTCTCCATAATTTTCCATTTTTTATTGTGTGCGGATTTACCAGAAATAGCACTTTCTGTTCCTGGACCTCGCTCC
Organism: Amphimedon queenslandica; assembly: GCF_000090795.2. Lineage (NCBI taxonomy): Eukaryota > Metazoa > Porifera > Demospongiae > Haplosclerida > Niphatidae > Amphimedon > Amphimedon queenslandica. The sequence goes on along the minus strand of NW_003546393.1, from coordinate 166,559 downwards.
GAGTCACTTAACATGTAATGTTATGGTTTCTTACTATTTCTACTTTTACTACTAGTAACTATAATAATTCTTTTGTACTAATATAGTATCAAATTTATGAAACATTCCACTATTTCACTCCACCTTTCAAGTCCAGTGATTGTATACACCCAATAGTATCAATGGTAAAGGCACCTATAGTTGGAACCCATGACTTCTGTAGTAAGGACTTATATTCTTCTTCTTAAAGTAGCCAATTTAAAACAACTCTAATATCTATGATGAAACCTGCTTAGCTTGCTCTACAATGCTGAAGGTTTGGGGCTATTATAAGCCACTGCCTCATCTATGCTCCCTGGCCATTGATGTATCAATTACTTTTAATTACATGAAAACAAATCATGAAGGACAAAACATGACTAAAACAACAAAATGATTGATCAAGGACTTCTTCAAAAAGAGAGATAAGTAAGAACTTTAATTTATGCATAAATACATGAAAAGATTATAATTGTGCTACTATCATAGGGACTTTATAAGTGTTCACCAATCACTCCTTAAATCAATACTAAATACATGTACAGTACATAACTATGTGTAATTAGATTGCTCCATGTCTTGTAGGTTTGCAGTGCTTGTTCTTGGCTCCTAGTCCAGGAGGATGTTGCTGATAAGATAGGTGCTAATTGAAGGAGAGAATGGCTTAGGGATTCACTGGTTAAGTGTATTGACATGGGCCCAATTATGAATAAGACTCGGTGAAAGAGCATTGAGGACTTTGAAAGGAAAAGAAAGCTGAAGTATTAAATAATAATAATCACACAAATAATAATAAGAAATTAATAATAGAGTTCAAACAATTAGTATGTCTATCAATCCTGTAATTGTATGCCGACGAGTGGGTGTTACTATTCACACACGCTAATTAACCAAAGATCGGTCTGTATCAGTTTGTGTTCAGGAAGATGTAGAAATTATGAAATATGTGACCATAATTCACAAAAGGTACCTTATGGCGGATTTTAAAATTCATCTTTAAAATGAAAAATATCAACCTATGAGTGCTCTGTTAGTCAACAATTGTTTTTATAAGCTACATAGTAACTTTTTGCATCCTCTGGAGGAATTTTATGATAAATGGAGCTCAGGAAGTTGGATTTTTTGGGCTATAAGGACCAATTTTCCTATCCGCCATAAGGTACCTTTTGTCAATTTTGGTCACATATAATTAATTATGATCATTGTTATTATTATTAGCAAGTAAAAAAAAATTCTTTAATTAAAAAAGTAGGGTTGTCAAAAAATGAAAGAAACAAGGGTCAATCATAATAATAATTATTTGTTCAATTAATAATGAGAAAAGTTGATTAGTAAAAAATAATCATTCATAAAAGTAATACAAAATTTCAACCTGACTTTGCAGAAAATGCTAATATTCAGACTACAATATAAATTAAAATTTAATTTAATTAATAATTATTATGCCCCTGTACCTAGTGATTGCTGTATTACATTGCTATCAGTATGATGTAAATGAATTATTGTGATAACTAAAAATCAGAATATTCAGCTAGTATAGAATGAATAAAATACTGTCATCAGAATCACAAATTCTAAACTTTGAATTATTAGTTTGCTATTGCATTCTTTAATCTATGATTCATTACCATAAAATTATTACTTATTTAGTTTGGGCTTTTGAGTAAAAGCATGGATGCTTGTCTTTAGTATTAAACACTTTATTCAAACTTTTATCCGATGTCATTCTTAGGAATTGTTATTCAGCTCGCCACACTTCTGTAAGCTGCAACTAAGCAGTTGGGTTCTGATATTCTCTCACTAAAGTTTATTGTGTTAAAGCAATAATACTCCTTTATTAAATTCTGCAGAGTAGGGATGAAATTTTTTTATTAATTTGATGAATAATTATTTTTTATTATTTAGCTTCTCTTGTGACTAATTGAATAATTATTATAATGATTAAAATCAACCCCTCTGTTTCTTTCAGTTTTTGACAACCCTATTTTTTGTAATAGAAAAAATTTTTTCATTTACTTGTTTCCAAACTTATAATAATATGTATATTTATATCAACATTATGTTTATTGATCTTAATTAGCTAGGATTAAAAATCCAATATATAATAATTCTAATAAACCTTCAAGATATAAATTTTTGGCTACTTATGCATACACAAACCACATTTTGAAAAGGTAATGAAACTC
>NW_003546393.1:158856-164345 GCF_000090795.2 Amphimedon queenslandica | reverse complement strand
TCATAGCTAATAATTAATTATTCACATTGACATAGATCTATAATATCCTGCTTTAAAACCATTTAAAGTCACACCAAGCCTGATTTGATTTTCCACTCATTGCAGTTGCACTGTCACCACAGAACAGTCCATCAGTTAAAATCATTCATTTTATTTATCCTGATTTGTGTAAGCAACAAGTGAGATTATAAAACTTCTAGCTTACATACTTTATGCATGTATGTATCATTTTCTTTGTAATATTTGACCATAATTGACAAAAGGTACCTTATGGCTGGTAGTGAAATTTGTCTTTCTAGCCTAAGAAATCCAACATCCTGAGCCCTATTTATCATAAAATTAATCCACAGAATGCAAAAAGTTACCCTGAAACTTTTAGAAACCATGATTGTCTAACAAAGCACTCACAGGTTGATATTTGCCATTATTAAGATCAATTTTAAAATCCGCCATAAGGGCCCTCTTGTCAATTATGGTCACATATGAGTAGATCACCAAGCCCTGATCCGGCTGGAAGAGGAAGAGTGGAAGATGCAGGAGGTCCAATTTTCCCTCCTGGAGGAGATTCAGCTGTAATCCCTCATGAAGAGGCTCTGGCAATCCTTCCAGAAGGGGCTCCAGCAATTTCTCCTGGAGAGACTCTGGCTTTTTCTCCTGGAGGGGCTCTGGCAGTCTCTCCTGGAAAGGCTCTGGCAGTCCCTTCTGGAGGGGCTCTGGCTGTCGCTCCTGTAATTCCTTCTGCCCCAGCACTGCTTTTGCTGCACCAGCAAAGGAAGCTCATCATTGCCCAATTGAGGGCAGCAAATCGCCAAATCGTTAGTCTTTACTATGATGTACCAAATTATATTCCACAATAGTATCAAAGCTACCAAGGAGAGCTGGCAAAGGTAAGGGAAGGAGGCAGAGGCCCTTAGGATCAGGAGGAACCAAAATTATAACTTTTATTAACTTTAGTTTAAAAACATAGATGTAGATATAACAACAAAATAGTCAAAATATCAATGCAAAATGCATCAGCGTAAAGCCAAGATGAAAATACATTAACAATGCCTATTGTTCAGTTGACAAAACATAAATGCCCCAGTGCTTTAGTTTCATCCTAGACAAAAAATACAAATTCTTAATGAATGAATGATTTAAAAAATAAATAATACCTAAAAAGCCCTTGTTATGGACATACTGATTAGATAAATGAACCTGTACAGTGCTGTCATTCATAATCTATTAAAAACATAAAGACATCTTTTTGTTTGCTTACTAATGCCATCCTGAATTAATATTCGTTTCTAAGACTAGCATTGTGCAAATACATATAAATAGAACACATGAATACTTTCAAATTGCAAACAATTGTTGTTTGTCAATGAGAACATGCATGCACATAGTATTATTACAATAAAGTAACAATCATCAATGAAAAATGTGCTGACAAACAATTACTTACAGTGAGAGTACTTTCTGTGGCCATGCTTAAAATTACATAGCAATCATACAAATTAATATGTAACCTTGAAGTATAACCTATAACAAAATAGATAAGACACATTGGAATCTCAATATTTAATCTTACTACATATTCTATTCCTTTGTCTATACAGTAATGTTAAACCTATGCAGGCACCTGCTGCAGTGTGATGCAACTACACATGAAGGACCTACAATAAAACATTAAGTTGCATTTAATAATGAAATAAATTTAGTTACAACAATCAAAATCCAGAACTGCCTGTAATTATATTACACATTCTAATATCAAGCAATGAAAATTTTGCCAAATCATAAAATCCTTTCCAGCTGTAATTACCTGCAAAGCAATAGAAACATATCAAAAGTAATGTAAACTAAATTGCTAATAATAAAAAGAGCACAACAGTAATGGTAAAAAATCTTTATTACCAAACACATCAAATTTTGCATTCCTTGTAACTCCATTATACACATATACTATACATCAAACTACATATGGATAAAAGATATTGAGGATAAAAGTTATGCATGATAATCATAGTACAATAAATGCTCCAATAATCGAATAATATTTGTTTATCACCAACATACATTACAAACCGCTAACAAGATACATGTGCTCACAAAGAGGAAGGTCTTTTAACCTTTTGAATCTCTTTCCAGGTCAGACCTCACACTTTAACTAGTCCTTGTGCCAAGTCATTACCTGTATAAAATATGAATGTGGCATACTAACTAGTAATGATAATGGTAGTATGTACAATGTATATCGAAATGTGATTGAATCATACATGTATGTACATGTACATGCATGTATTTCAGACTTAATTTTCCTTACGAACACTATCCTCAATTAAGATACTTTCATTACCTGCTTAACATAAAGTATCATTGTGTACATAAAGAATTTCCAATGTTCAAACATTATTTTTTGTTAATGAGAACATGCACATGTTACAACAATTATCAATAAAAGATGCGTAACATGAGGTCGAAAGCATTTAATATGCGCACAGCATTGATGGCAGCATCATTTAAATGCGCAACATCAGCTGGCAAGCATTAACTTAATAATGTGCACAGCATTGATGGCAGCATTATGTGCAACATCAGCTGGCCAGCATTGACATATATGTAATGCGCAGAGCATTGATGGCAGCATTTACATGTATGATGATAATTAATATATGTACCAAATCACTGAGTGAATGATACTACATGTACAAGTATAATGACAACTTGTAATGTTTTTCTAAATTTTTTGTCCTTCAAAATATTTCATCAGCGCCTATATCCATAAGCACCAGTTATTTGTAATAAATATGTAGTACAAGCCACAAACATGATTCAGATTTGATAAGGACAGCTTCTTCCCATCCTAACCCTCTGTCCAACATAAATGATAGGCACACAAATTTAAATCAATGCTAAACCTTAATGAACAATGCTAAACCTTAATGAACAGTAAACGTCGTTCACACCCTCTCCCTGTCAATTATAGCAACAAGTACTCAATATTCACTGTTATAGATTGATCAATCGCACTTCCTGAATTGAGTTTGATCTCTTCGTACTAAGCAATACTGGGTGGATATGCACCAATGGTTTTCACAAACTCACATCATTCACATTGCACTAGCTGGAAATACAAGTCACATTAAACAACCAATGTTTTTAAGATGATGGACCTCCCATTCACCTTACCCACTTCTATCAACAATCAATGCTAAAGAAATATTAATAGACTTAACTGCTTGAAAATGATTAGTACCAACATGCTTCAAGTACAAAGCAAGTGTCTTAGCATCACAAGGTATGCCATATAAAGTTTGGGTTCATACCGTAAAGCTAGAAATTTCTGTGGCAAAAAATTTCTGCGAATTGCCAAAAAATGGCTTTTGTGGATTTTATGTTTGTGAATTCACTTGATCACACTACTGATCAATGGCTGCTCATCACTACATACCGGAACTATAGTTGATGATGACACTAAGCTCCATCAGGATATTAGGCAAGATAGGATTACTCTTTGACTCTGCTTAAAATTGTACTAGAACAGTACAAGAAGACGCCATGTGCTTCACTATAATTACACTAAAAAGGCAAGGCGAGCCACACCTTTTAATTTACTTATTTTTGAGGATATAATTTTTGCAAATTTTTTCAAATTTGCAAAATTTGCAAAAATTTTGGGCCACAGAAATTTCTAGCTATACGGTATCTGGTCCAGCCAACACAAGTAGGAGTTAGTGAATATGCATATATGGTTGTAACTAATATTGCAGTATGTGTAATAATCTGTGTCAGTGGCCCACACAATTTCTGTACATTTTGGACTTATGTAATCATATATACTTCAGTATCTGGTTGCACTTAATGTACTATTAAGGTACAACGGGCTGAACGAATAATTTAGATTTCAGAACAAATTGTTTTCTTTATACTTTTTCTAAAATATATAATTTTTTAAATTTTTTCTCAATAGTGAGATGCAATAAACTTTACTAAACTTTGTAAAATAAATGAAAACTGAGTTAAGAATTCTTGAACATGATGAGAATACTTTAATTTTTAGTAATATCATTGTGTTTATAATATTATTTTCTATGAACGTATGTTGCAACATTTGGCAAAAGTTTTTCAAATTTTGTAAAATGGGCTGCAATCTCTCATGAAGTTTTGTCGACTTTCAAACATCAGTGTATCACTAAAGGATTTACTGCATACAAATTTGATTGAGTGTTTGCCTTCATTATGCCACGATTGCAAGCTTTGGAGCTTCGTAGAGCCTGCATTCACCAAATGAAACAGCTAAATAAACAATAGTCAGGAAATACATACTGGTGGCTATTTTTATTAATGGTTTGACTAATATGACGTCATAACTTCACCCCACCTTGCAATTAATTTTTCCTGCCAGTTTTATAATATACAGAGGTATTCAGAAATGACACAAGATCAAAGATGGCGTATAAAGTATGAAAAGTTATGCAGGAATTTCTTTTAATATTTGAAGTTAAATGATCTATAACTTTTACACAGTGCATAATAAAAATTTAAAAATAGCACAAGTTGTACAACTTTTTTTTTACTATGAAGTGGCAGGAATTAAAAAAATATTAAAATTTCATCCAAAAGTACATTAAACCAGTTCTTCAAAGTTTGGCATATTTCTAACAATTGCTTTAAGTAATTCATAATACTGAGAAATTGACCCAGTAATGAGACATGAAAGGGATTAAAATAAACAGTTCCCATCACCAGGGACATCAAGAGTACTATTAGGAACTCTTTCATCTGACAATGGTGTTGTTGGACTACCAGGTATAGTTATAGTATCTCTGACAAATTTGAGATCTAAAATCTCACACCACCTTTGAAATTCTTCATTACCAGGGTAATAAACATAATCCCATTGTCTGCTTCTACAGTATCTGGGTTAGGAGGCTCTTCATAAGTAAACATGACATCATCTTTTTTTGATTACTTGTCTATAATTTAATGCTTGAGAGTTTTATAGATACAATCAGACTATTACTACAATGGTCATTTTTTACAACACTTAGTCTTATCTTTTGGTTAACTTTTCATGTTTGAGAGTTTTATAGATACAATGAGACTACTACAACTATCATCATCATAGACATTAAATTTGATTTTTAGGTCTTTAAAATTAATTGAAATAATAAATTCATTAACTTCTTTTGAGTGAGGTAATACCAAAGCAGTATTGTCAGTACTACTGTCTACATTAAATTTTTCTTTTTGGGGGCAAGGTTTATTTAAAGCATTATCGTCACAAATTTTACTCTTTTTGGGGCGATTAGACTTTTGTAAATCAGTACTCTTACGTTTATTGCCACTAATGGTACTGTTACTAGTACTTTGTACATGACATACTGACACCTTGGCATTCTTTCTACAAGGTTCACCATCATCTGTTATACCAGTCACTTGAATCTTTCTCTTCTTTCCTTTATTTTTCTTGATTTGATGTAAGTCATTCCAAAAGTTTTCGTCTG
>NW_003546393.1:152926-158649 GCF_000090795.2 Amphimedon queenslandica | reverse complement strand
AATCCTACTGCTTTTCCATTTCAAATGTTTTTTTATTTACTGTTTTCCATTCTTTTTTCTTAAATTAATAAATTACATTCTGTTTTGATTCTGTGGTTAGGTTAATCATATTCATGCTAATCACCTGCGCATAAATTAAAATGGCGTCAAACCACAAACCCACGCGGTGTCTGCAGCTGGATTTCGTCTTCAATTTTGTTCTCTCCTCGCTTCTTTTTTAATCCACCTTTGTGGTCCTTGACCCAAGCACAAAGGAATGATGTAAAAGCCAACTGGAGCGGTTCTCTGGTTTAAAAGATTAGAGGGGCCATAGAAGAAGGCGAAACAAAGAAGATAATTTTTGCAGAAATTTGAATTTGGGCCTATTTATGAAAAAAGCTCTCGCTACATTTCAGTCCACTTTAAAGGTACCAGGAGAATCACACAGTGAAGGAGAGCTCATCTAAGCCATTTATAAGGCTGTACAATGTAAGATAAAAGAGTTATAAGTGTTTGAAAATCAAAAATGGCCACCATCTTGAAAAACCAACCTAAATCCTACATATAGGCTACTGCCTATATATTAAATGTAATCCATTTAATGTACGGACACGAGACAATGCAACATATGCCATACCTTCCCCAAAAACATCACTTGATAATCAATAATGGCTGTATCTAGTGTGAGGCCCTGACATTAATGTATAGTATTATTATTATTATTATGCAAAAATAATGATGCTTTCAAAAATCGAAACCTAAAAAAGACATAAATACTTCTAGTTTTACTAAAAATAAATAACAAAAAATGATAGAAACCCAGTACTCAACACTTATTTGCTTGGAAATGATTAGTAGCAACATTCTTCAAATACAAAGCAGGTGTATTAGTATCACAAGGAATGCCATATGAAGTTTGGCTTCCATATCTAGCCCAGCCAACAAAAGTGGGATTAAGTGTATATGAATGTACAGATATAGCTGACATTGCAGTAAGTGTAATAATCTTTGTGTCGGTGGCCCACACATTGTTCCAATACATTATTGACTTATTCAGTCTGATATGCCTGAATATCTGGTTGAACTTAATGTACTATGAAGCAATTGTGACCATAATTGACAAGGTACCTTATGGCGGATAGGAAAATTGGTCTTTACAGCCTAAAAAATCCACCTTCTTGAGCTCCATTAATCATATAATTACTCCAGAGGATGCAAAAATTTACTATGTAACTTCTAGAAACAATGGTTGTCTAACAGAGCACTCACAGGTTGATATTTTTCATTATAATGATGAATTTAGAAATCCGCCATAAGGTACCTTTTGTCAATTATTGTCACAATTTTTCAAATTTTGGCATATTACTAACAATTGCTTTGTGTAATTCGTAATGCTGAGAAATGGACCTAATATGAGATATAAAACGGCATAAAATAAACATTTTCCATCACCAGGATCATCACGAGTACTATGAACTCTTTTATTTGACAATGGTGTTCATTGACTTCCAGGTAAGATTGTAGCAGCTCTTACAAATTTAAGTTTTGAAATCTCACCATTTTTGAGGTTCTTCAGTTCCAGGGAAATAAACAATCCCATTGTGTCCTCACATTATCTGGATTGAAAGGCTCTTCATAAGTAAAGAGGACAGCATCTTTTTTGCATTACTTGTCTTTAATTTAATCCTTGAGAGTCAAATCAGAGTACATCTACAATGGTCATTTTTTTACAACACACTTGGTTTCATCATCTTTTGGCTTGCATTTAATGTTAGGGAGTTTTAAAGATACAAGATGATGAGTGTAATCTGGGGGTAAGAAGAATGAGCAAACTGGTACTGCATAAAAAGTAACCATGCTTTATATTCAGATGCCTTGTAAAAAGACAATATTTATAGATTGCAGCATTTGTTGAATTTCAAGTGGAGGCTTTACTCACTCAAGAACACAGGCTATGTGTTTGCTCCGGCTGTAATGTTCAGAATGACAACTGGAATCTAACCATAGTTCATTTTTACTTTTGTATATTATTTTTACATTCTATATGCCTTTTTGGGTTTGGCTATCTTATTTAGCGCAATTTTAAAATTCGTAAATTTGAAATTTTGATTGGAATTAGCTAAAAACTGTCTACACAACATGACAATATGTACAATGTATGTCAATAGGAAAACATTTTTAAAACTGATAATTCTTTACTAAGAATTTTTGGCAAAATTTGGCAAAACCCCTGTAGTATAGTACAGGGACTTTGACCAAATTGTTAATAACTTTAAAAATTTATAAGTCTATATTCAATTGAAACGAACTCAAACTTGCTACACAAGATGAGAACATGTATAATTATGTATTACGATGTTCCATATACACAATTAAAATCAGACTTAAATAAAAACCATCCTCTCTCTCTCTCTCTTTCTCACCTGAGCAATGGCCCATGTCACCAAAGGTGCACAAGCTTTACTAGCGTCGTTAACCGCCTCAAAGTTATACTCCTTATCTGATGTAATCTCTCATCATCTTATTTCTAGCATCACCAGTAATGCCTTTGGCAGGGAAGTTAGCAATGGTAGGAATAAAGTTTTCGTCTTACAATGTCTGATACACATTCCAATCTGTGTAAAGTTCTCTTAATAACTTGTTGATGCTTTCCAGTGCCATTTTTATGACCTGATGGTAATTATTCAGAGGCCACACATTAACCTGATGGGATTTCTAAATTCCTTTCGCAGCTGCAAAAAGGAATAGCAATAATAATAATAGTAATAGTAAATCCTAAAAACAATTATAATAATCGGCTTATGCTTCTGTCACTAAGAAGTCTGTCCTGGAGGTATTACAATCTAAACATCCAAATCCCAATCCACCTCATTCCATTTCATTACTCTATGCTGATGATCTACCACTTTTTGAGGAAATTTAGATTACTGGTGGTCACATTTATAAGGTGATTATTGGTATGCAGGGAGATTCTAGCTCCAGACAGAAGTCAATCCAAGCATTGGTCTGATGTTTTGTTTTATTATGGGCCTCATAGCACTCATCTCCGTGACGCAGTGGCGTCCTTCACTTGTACAATGGCTAACGGTGTTCTACCTTGATTTATAAATACAGGTCTACTTGCTAATGGATTCATGGCTTTGGATAAATACCCTGGAGTTAGAGCAATGATTGGTATTGGAAAAACTTTAAGGAGTTATCGGTAAAGCTGTATGCTTCATTACTCGAGATGATGGTGAAGTGGCTTGTGGTACTGACCAGTTGTGTGCAGGTATGGAAAAGGGTATTGAAGCCACGTTCCACTTTGCCAGGAAACTATATCAGTCTTTTAAAACTGCTGACTGGGGTTGGTTGACCATAAATACATGTAATGTTTTCAATTTGATCAACTAATATCACTACTATGAAATGTTCAGATCCTTTTGCCAAGGGATCCCTGTTTCCTTCTTCATACCTATCGGGGCTGGTCCATGTTGATCTTGAGAGGTACTGATGAGCATTTCTTTAATTGTGAAGTGTGACCCAGGGGGACTATTGGATCTCTTCCACTTATTCATTTACTGAAGGATTCCTCTAAGTTTTATTCTGTTGTAGTATGCTGATGACTCTTGTGCCACTGTAGCTCTATCCTCTTTTTGGTCTTTGCTTGATCAACTAAATGCTGTAGGACCAATATTTGGCTACTATCCTGAACCATTGAAATGTCATTTACTTGTGGTGAATGTAAATAAAGCATGTGATTTATTTGCTGATACGGGGGTCACTGTTTCTATTCATGAAAAGGTTGTATTATTGATAGGAAGCGATTCTTTTCTTGCTACAACATGGTGTAAATACATAAATTTATCATCATCAACTTGTCCCTCAGCCTCAGTAATCAAACATCGCACTCTCTAAATGTATTGAATGTGAATAGATTTATGTACAAAGAATAACAAGTAACTATGGTTGACTGTTTCATAATGTGGAACATGCTCTTTCCGACTCTTTCCTCTCCTTTTAGCTGCCAAATTTATGATTCTGAGAGGAGGTTTATGTCTGTCCCTGTTGGCATGGGTGGTCAAAGTACCCTCTGAAACCTATTCATGATGTCTCCTACAATGCCTCTTGTGAGGCAACTTCCTACTTAGTAAATGAGCAGAGTGTCATTGAGTCTGAGGCCCATATTAATTGCATATATTTTTCTAGACAAGCCTCACTTAAACAAGAAGGTGCACTATAAAACCATTCACGCAACGTCATGAAATCGCTTCCGTCGATCACAGTATAAAAGGAGGTGCCCTGGGCACAATATGGCGGCCAGATTGAATGAAATTTGAAAATAACAAAATAGCTTCCGCACTGGCACTGTTCTTATCATGGCTAAATCACTAGCAAAACGCATTATAAAAACATTAAAATTAGCAAAGTTGAGAGAGTTAACCTACAAGCACACCTAGAAAGCATAGCAAGGAGAGAAATGGTATAATTGACTTGAAGTAATAATTTTGCATTATTATCAAATATTATTGTATATTCTGAAAAATCTGCCAACAGCCTAAGAAACACGGGCAATGATGCTGTCAGGCAGGTAATAAGTGATAGTATAAGTGGTTCCAGCAAAAGACCCCAACATGGTCCTCATTCAGATGCTAGTACTGGTAGCAGTTGTAACATTCAACGATCTACTGGAAGAAGTAAATGCAAAAATGTTATTCTAAATTTTTAAAAATACAAACATTATGTATATAGGGTTGAATAGATATTGGGATGGTGAGGAGCCTCCTGTATTTGTGTACCTCTTCCCAACTGTGCCCAGTGATGCCGACAAAAATATGGCAGTACTGTGATGGTAATATACCAGTACAAGAAAAATGCTAGTACGAGCCTAAAAATATTAATGCCACCATATGATTACTTTACATTACAAATAATACTTACTTCTGTATCTAGTAACTAATAAACTTGAGTTACGATTACAGTACTCACAACTGGGATTGAATCGAAATTCAGCACAAATCACATGACGATCTAAAATTATGAATAGTTTTGATGATGTTGATAATAATAGTAATAATAATAATAATACTAACAAAGAATACCTGTCTGTAACTGATCATGCTTCGGTCAACCATACCACACTAACCATGTTAATGTATGTTTCCCAACAGCCGATCCTATATCTATGCACAAATGGCTGCTCTTCGTTCCCATCACCCATACCTTATTTATATATAATCACTAATTTAAACACATTATAACTACCTGAAGTATTGAGCATAGCAGAAGAACTACTAGTATCATGTGATAGAGCCTCAGAATGATTCTCTTTTAAAACTAAATCGGCGAGTAAATGAGACAGCAGTTCCAGCGCCTTCTTTTAGTGCCTAAAGACCCCTTAACTCGATCAAGCCTAACTAGAACTGGTCCTTGTCTTCTTTGAGAGTAAAATGGAAGTCCATTTGGTACCAAAACCCCTTTCTTCCTGCATTTTTCCTTGAAGAAGCAACACCATCTAGAGCCGACATTTTTACACGTGAATAAAACGGAAGCCACCATGCCCAGGGCCCCGCCTTTTATACCGCACCTTCTCGTTTAAGGAATGCGATGAGAGAAATGAATGCATATTCAGCTCCATACTATCAGGGGTTTCTGACCCTTCTAGGAGATTTTGTTTAGAGCCAGGGAGACCTTGTTCCCTTTGTTGGTTTCCCCCCAATTAAGAAACGTGATTTGATTTGTCAGCTGTGGAATTCAGAGACAGG
>NW_003546393.1:136126-152680 GCF_000090795.2 Amphimedon queenslandica | reverse complement strand
TGCAGTCTTGCTTCCATTGTTTACAATCAAGTGATAAAGGAGCCGGTGGTATGTGACTCTTCCGATTCTAACAGAGCCTTAGTTGCTGACATATCTATCAGAGGTGTATGGTAGAGGCAGGCAACTGGGTTGTTTGACATGCATGTCATTGACATTTGATGAAAGTCCTACTTCCTCATGTGTCTTCAGTCTGCTTCGGCTGCTGCTCAAAGGAAACTGAAGAGAAAGTATTTTGATTCTTGCAGTGATATACATTTCAGTTTCACTCCACTTTGTTTTTTTGTAGACTGGCTCTTGAGAGTGATGGCTGAGACATTTAAAAATAGAATGGGAGAATATTAAAGGTTTAGGCCGTACGCACAGTAATCCATTTGCTTTGGTTTAAACTTTGTATGTCATTGTTGAGAGCTACAAATTGATGTAAAAGAGGTACGAGGTGCACGATGAGGTCACTGCATTTGGAAAATGACATCATCATTCACCCCAATTATCTTTCTATTCGTAACTTAACCTATAATTTGGCACTAAATCCATATGTTGCTCTTTTTAACCATAAAATTGTTGCCCCATTTTATTTTCTTTGTAAAAAATAATAATAATAATAATAACAACAATAAATGAATATTGAATGTTACTAGGCTAATGTAAAACATTAAGGGGCGAGCAAAACATTTGACATTTTGAATAAATGTTCAATATTAATGTCAATAGACTAATGCAGAATTTGCATGGAAGGGACATTATAGCTTGTTCTGCCTTTATGAGTTAAGAATCTCTGCAGTTACACAGATCTAGCATGGAAGATAGTTGGTCTCTAAAAGAGACTCCATTTGTTGTCTTTGGACGCAACTAGACCTATTTCTAGCATTTCTATTGGACCACCACGCTCTTGTCTCCTCAGTCTCGCTCTTTTTTCTCTCCCAATCACGCTTGTTATGAAAAAGTTCACAAGCTTAATGAGCATCTTCTTATGAAATACTTATGTTATAAGATTCAGTTTCTTTTGTTTCTTAAATAATCTAGTGATTAAGTTGCTCATTGTGGTACTCTATTATCATAATTAGCAGTTAAAAATGTGATTGTTATTTTGTATAAACGCATGAATAGGGGTGACGTACATGTACAAAGAAGCATACTCAACTCGTTTATGTAGGGCTCGCCCCAAACAAATGTTGCATCCTTAAACTATATCTTACAAAACTGCCGAATCTATAAATCTTGAAATGCTCATACCCTAATACTTTGATACATGTCCATACCCAGGTGCTTCTTTATGAGCTGCCTCTACTGCTTCTCTAATGTCTTTGCTTTCCCATCCCCTACTTGAGTCAGCCTTTTACCAGTTGACAAAGACCACTGGTCTCTTCAGAGTAAGTGGCTTCAGGTCTCCTCTGGGACCCATCAATGTACAATGTAGCTGTACAATCAATAATAACAGAGACACAGTATACAATGAGCATAATATATTAGTAGCTGGAACTGTTCATCAAATACATGTATGCAGTAAACTACAATATACTATTAGTATGTTATTAGTATATTCTACCTTGGTATTGGCCGGGGTATTGCATTCTTGATGTCTTGATGTGCGACTAAATCTCCTTCATTGAGTGGGTGAGGACAACATTACTACCAAAGGACTTCAATAGGTCCTCGATAATTTGTGGGATGGCATGAGACATCCACATAGGTTTTACACACCCACACAAACCTTAAAGGGCAGAGGATTAGGGAGGAGGCAAAAAGAGATGTACCTTTTTCCTTCCGTCCCATCTGTACCCACTCTCATGGTCACCACCAAAACCATCAGCTGAATCGGAGACATTGTGACAATTGATCCGACATGCACTGAAGACAGTGGAGGAGATGAAAGGGTCAGTCTGGTGTATTTTTGGTCAATTTTTTTATTGGCTTAATATGATTGCCTGACAATAATATTGATGTATTCAACTCCCATTGCCTAAAAAAATTTTTCATTGAGGTATGAGCCTTCAAAAATGCTCATTTTTGTTACTTCCTGTTAGTGGGTGTGGCTAAATGTGACGTCACTAGAGGCATGGATGCAGCAACATCAATTTCTTTTTGGTCGAAATAATCCTTTATTCTCATGCCTAGTAATGTAATAGCACAAATTTAAAGATTGGGATCATTAGCTTTCATTATATTAAGCATGCAAGTGCAAGAAAATGTCATATAACCACAAGTAGGAAAATTTTCTTGCTTGCCATTTTGAGTTCTTTTCTTGCAGTAGCATGCTGAGAATAATGACAGCTAATGGTCCCAATTTTTAAATTTGTGCTATTGCATTACTAGGCATGATGATTTCCCCCTATTAGTAACGCGGTAGCATTACTGAGTAGGATTCATCCCCAAACAAAATGGCTACAACGACTTTTGGCAGGATTGCTATACCGGAAAAACGAGCTCCTACGCTTACCAGACTTGTTAGAGGACCTTATCTTGACCAGAGGACTCTAATGGTACAACTAACATGGCTCTAGACCTTGTCTAAGTGAAAAGTTATAATCAGCAAACCTTCCATTTTATTCATCCACCTTTTTTCATCATCATCATCATGTTTGTCCTATTAATCCAATTGTTGGTCTTTACCTTGATCTTGGCTCATAATAGAAAGCTAATTCATACACCATTCTACTCCAACTGGGTAGGCGCAGGTCCTTGTCTCCAAGAATCATTCTCCAAGAAAGGAAAAGATAATACTAATACTTTTGGATTGTACTAACATACCTCATGCAGCCATTTTGTTAATTGAAGCATGGGCTCCAAAAGTTGGTGTGGTTACGCATGCTCAGATCAGTTGCTCTAATTCATTGAATATGTAAAATAGCTACAAATGTGATAACATAGATACACTGACTGAAGTGGACCAGACTGGAACAAGTAGGCTTATATTACAGTAGTTATTGATTGCATAATAATTAATATTGTCTTGTTTTATAGAGCTAATTTTTCAGTAATGTAGAAGAGCACTTCCTACATACCCAGTACCATGGAAATCAGTGTTTGCAGTTTGAATTCATTGTTCAAGAATTTGGGCAATCATTAGCGATCTCACTAAAATATTTTATTTTCTGTTTTATATTATTGTAAATCAGTTATTCTGTGAAATGGATGATTATTTGTTTGGGTGTGGCTATATGGGCGTGGTTTGTGTGGTACTCCTCATGCACTGTAGTGACAAAAAAGTGTCCTACCCTAAAGAGCTGTTATCTGCTTATCTACCTGTCTCTATCAAAGTCCTTGTTCATTTAGAAGACTCAGAGATAAGCTTTGATACTACTTATAATATTAATTACTGTAGTAATTATTATTTACTAAAAATAAGCCTTTAAAACCTGGTTAATTTTCTCGGTATATATATTGCTTAGTATTGTAGCTATATAACCAATGCCTAAGGTAAAAGAAAAAATATCTGCTAAGAAACTTCGAAAACTATTGAAAGAGAAACAGGCAAAAGCTAAATGTAATGATTGCTTTGTTAATGAAAAGCATGATATCACTGCAGAGCCTGATTTAGTTTCCAATACTGTAGAATGCAGTGGTGGTTAAATTGTAAAAATAATTGTAAAATGTATCATTTTCTCATTCTTTGTTTGCCAAATTAGACACAGGTACATCTGACTGATTATGTGCTGCATTGGTGTGTTGACCTGGAATGTGAGACTACCTGCTTATCGTCCAGGTTGGGATTTGTCTTTTTGACAAATGCTGAATGTCTCACTCATCAAAATTTCATAAAAATCTGCAACTTCCCTTACATATTGTTACTCCTGCTTTCTTTCTGAGTAGGAAACTATTGCATGCTTTGATACCAGCTACAAATGTTTTATCTTTAAAGATATATCAATTTTGTAATCACCATGCTGTATTATTTTATGTTATGCATTCTAGGAGTTGCCACCATCCAGTTAAGTACTTTAGTCTCATTGTTTTGCTACTGAAAAGCTTGATTGAGCCCCACACTTTCATTCGAGACAATACTTTCAGTTGCTGCAGCGGTGAATTCTGCTGAGCAGCTTATCTTTTCCCTGCTCAGTCCAAACAAGCTGTTTCTGTACTCAGCAATGTTCACAAAACTTGTTTGTATGTTAAGAGATACCTATTGATAAGCTTACTCATGATTTCCTCTTACTTGTGACAAACACTAATGTATTAATATTTTCTAGGGGAAAGCCCAGCTGATTGGACAAGATGTGTGACGAATTATGTCCATCAGAAATGACAAGTTTTGTCCCAGTTGCTATCAAATTGTTATTAATGAATGCATGGTTATATGTTTAGCACTATACTGCTGAAAAGTTGTTAATGGTTTGTGTTCCATAACTAGCTACATTTTATAATTGAACAAGTTCTGATTGCCGCAAACTCTGCAAGTAAATATGTATACATTATCTCTTTGTAAGTTAACTGCATAAAAATTGCAAATGTCACTTTCATCATAAATAATGGATTTGTTTCAGAAAAATTTTTATGCCCTAGTTTTTTTAAATATCAACGAATAACACTGAATGTGCATAGCTTTTTCCTCTTGGTTTTTTTTTCTGATGCAATAAACAAAAAACCAAATTGTTCCACTAGGTAGTTTGTCATTCTCCTGATAACGTTGTAGTTTATTACATTTATCTCTACTGTCATGTCATTCACATTTAGTTGCTTTTTGTAATGCTTGTAACAATACTTCGGTATCTATGCCATGCTTTACTTCTTCCTATCTTATTTTATTTCACATTTGCAGTGCACAAATGGTGAAATACCTTGAAGTTTCTTTCCTTTTAGGCATACTGAAACTCACAATGGTTTGTGTCTTTGTTATGGTTTTGTCTACATACTTTGGTGGTTCTCTGCAATACATAACTATAGCTTTCAGCCTCCTCATAATTTCATGATGAGTCACTAAATGTGTATCACTTTTATCTTTTTTAGTTTTTCGTTACACACAAGGAATGAGAGAGCAAGTGAGCTTCATGTCTCACAATCTTCTGACACAAGGTATAGTGCATAGCAATTTCAAGTTTGAGTACTGAAATGTAAAATGTTTGGTCCCATCCATAGAAAAGTTATGAGTACTGAATATAGGATGTGATGGAAGTCTATGTGCCTTCACAAAGCCATAAATTTATAGTCACGATTTTTGTATACTTATTTTAAATATTTATTGTTCGTGTCACTGCCAATTTTTTATTCCATAGAGTGTGGAAAATGGCCTTGTCTAATATCTGACATGTATTCTTTGAATTAGCAGCCACAGCAACTATAATTCAAGCAGCACTTATAATAATGCATGTGGGTACAAACTTTTTATCTATGACAGGGTTATCACATTAGCTTGAGGACAACCATAAATAAAGTTTGCATTTGCACTATTATGTAATAGCTTTATAATTTTTAGAAAAGTCTGAAAAGTCTTTACACATCAACAGAAGCAAACATTTTTTGTGGTAATGAGTTTGCAGTATTGCATACAGCACCTTACAAATTAAAAAAATCATACAATCCGAGAACACCTTTTTTATTGAAAATAATTTGAATTATTTGCTAAGACAAGTGTAGGAAAAAAGAAAATGTTCTTTACCTGATGTAGCATTTAACCTGTAGTAGCTCGAGCGAGCCTGTAGTAGGCTAGAGTGACGCCGACCCTTTTGGTAGCTCTAAAAACCCTGTGTTAGCTCTAGCAACTCTGTGAAAGCTCTAGATACCCTGTAGAAACTTTAAGAGCAAGTAATAAGCTTGTAGCAACTTGACACCAAATACTTATTATAAAAACATGAATGTGTGCAATTGTTATTGTTATTCTCTCTACACTCCAGGAAACGGACATCAATGATTAAAGGACCTAGAATAAAACGTAAGTAAAGCAACAAACATAAAGATACAAGAAAGCTCAAGAAGAGTTATAAGGTAAGTGTGAGAAAGTGAGTGGTAGCAGTGAATAGTATTGTGGTAGTTAGCTTACTAAGACAGTGTGGGACTTGTAACTGACAGTGAGGAGGGAGAGTGTGAAAGCCATAGGGTATACTAGAGTAATGATACTGTATAAGAAGAATAGTGTATTATTGTGTATAGTTGTACGTGTAACTTACCATGATTATGGCTTTGTTAGTGAGGGTGATAGTGAGAAGGGAGAGGGAGAGAGAGTGGTAATGTACCACTACAAGAGAGAGTACAACTAACACAGACCGGTTATAGCTAAGTAGGATTTCTAGAGCTCATACAGGGTCTGTAAAGCTAACAAAAAGTCGCTCGAGCAAACAAAGAGTTGATCGAGATAACACTGAGTCGCTGGAGCGAACAAAGTGTCACTCGGCTACAAAGGCCTGGCAAAAGTGTAAAATAACCTTACAACAAAAGTAAGACTCACCTTTTTTGTCTTGCCATCTTGGTAAACAGCAGCAGCATCATAGAGAAGCCTTCACCAAGCAGAAGAAGGCCATTTTCTTTTCCACGTGACACGGATGTATACGGATACTGCTAATAAATCTGTAAGACGCTTTTTCTCCAATAATTGATATGGTCGGTACCTTGTACCCCCTCTACTTTGAGGAGATGTAACTAAGCAACCATGAGGCGGATTGGGGTCAAACCTTCACTAAAGGGACGAGCTATACTTGCTTTACAACGTGGTACGTAAATCTCAATTTTGATTTTTGGTGCCATAAGGGCCCTTTTGTCAATTATGGTCACAATTTTAAAACTTGGGCATAAAAATACCCTGTAAATTCATCAATCAAAGCTCAAGATCCTGAAGGTTTTGTTTTAATACTGTTTGTTGATTTAATTTATTCCATGAAAATGTAGATGTTAAAATATTGATGTCCTCAGATACTACTGGTTGTTCAGCATTGTCACTATCAGAATCCATTGCATCCTTGCCAGTCTCAATGCAGGTACATGACTGCCACTATATGTATTCCATAATCATTATTGATTTAATTATTTTTAGTCTTTATAATTATGATAATATATCTAGCTCTGACTCTGGTGAATTATTGCCTGTAAATTGTTAAGGTATGGATTTTGATTGAAGAATTGAATTTTATGTACTCTTGAATAATCTAGAAGAGAAAGGAGGCTGTGCATAATAGTACTAACAAAATGCAGATAGAAATCCAGTGTAAAGTTTTGCATGGAGGTAATGCTTTTTTTAAACCTGAAATAATTTTTTTATAGCTAATCAAAGGAGGTTTAGCTTCACTAGGAAGTTGACTCCATCTGAAGAGGAGCCTCATACTATTAGATGATATGATGTTTTTAAGGATTTGGTTTGATCATATGAGAAACAGGGTCTGAATTTGATAATGAAGTACCCATTTTGTGCTTGTTTAAAGGGTGAGAGAAGCATTGATATGGGTGGAGTTATGAGGGATATGTTTTCAGCATTTTTTGAAGTGGCATATCAGCGTCTGTTAAATGGTAATTATCTGTACTCTCCTTTAGTGCATCCTGACATAGAAAAAGATAATCTGATCATTGTTGACCTTGTTATCTCATTCGTATATTGTGTCTGGAATCATACCAAATCGAATAGTATTTCCCCGTCTTGCACAAGTTTTACTCGACACTGATATCACTTTTTCTGATCACATGATGTGTTTGTCTTTCATTGATAGTGTTACTAAGCATGACCAGACATTGATCAAGGATGCAATAAAACAGGTGGAGGAGGGTGCTGTTTCGTTTGCAACGGATATTTATGATGGTTTGGTGACATTGTTTAGTAGATACAATTGTCGACAGACACCTTTACGAACACCAATAATTGTAATAAGACTTTATGCTTTTTTACAAACCTTGATCACGTGAGGTCAAAGTACAGTTACACATCACATTACATTGAAAGTTATTGTAATGCATTATATAATATATAACATATTGTATAATATATACTGCACTGTAAAATATATATAGCATTATATAATCTAAGCATGATCTATAATAAATAGGCAGGGTTATTGGCGTGGCAAATTTAAAATAGACAAACAACTATTTGCAACTGCCTGTGCTGGTGGAGTTATTGCTGGCATTATTGCAGCTTACACAGCTATAGAAAATAGGCAAGACAAAACTTTTGTTGTATTGACTTGATAAGTTCATTCATTCAATGCTAGGCCTAGTTCTATGCTTTTGACGGCTCAAGAGGAAGAATGTGAAGTAGAGGATAAGGAGGAGGGAGACAATGAACAAGAATCTGAGAGCAGACCTGGACGTCCTTGACATTTAAGAAGTAGTTTTTGGGGGCACTGGGATTGTTTTGGACTGATATAGCCTTGAAGGATAAGTCCAGTGTTTTTTTGGTGAATTGTTTTATTGGCGTAATATGATTGCCTGGCCATAATAATGATGTATTCCAACTCCCATAGTCTAAAATTTTTTTACTGAAATATGAGCCTTCAAAGATGCTAATTGTTATTACTTCCTGTCAGTGGGTGTGGCTAAATGTTACATCGCTAGTTGCATAGATGCAGATAACTCCATTCCTTTACATGGGGAAATGATCATTTATTCTTATGCTTTGTAATGTAATAGCACTAATTGAAAGATTGGGATCATTAGTTTTCATTATTCTAAGCATGCAACTGCAAGAAAAGGTCATAAGGTTACAAGTAGGCAAATTTTTTGTTTGCTAACTTCTGTCTTTTGCAATTGCATGCTTTGAATAATGAAAGGTAGTCATCCCAATTTTCAGTTGGTGCTATTATGCTACTAGGCATGAGAATAATGGATCATTTCCTGCTATGAGGAAATGGAGTAATCTGCATCAATGCCCTTAGTAACATCACCTTTAGCCACAACCACCGACAGGAAGTAATAAAAATGAGCATTTTTGCAGGCTTACATCTCAGTGAAAATTTTTTTAGACAATTGCAGTTTGAATGCATAATTATTATGGTCAGGCAATCATATTAAGCCAATTTAAAAAATACATCGGATTTACCATTTTATTCTTGGCATCAGTTCATCAACTCTATACAGAAAAGTTGAATTGTCTGGACAAAGTTTGATATTTGTACGCAACTTAATGATGGTGAATTAGAAGATGCTATTTCTTGTATTGAAGTTGATTACCAACATGCTGGAGAAGTTATGGTTAATGGCCTTTTGCTATCAAAAGGCATACGTATACCATATAGTGGAATTCGTGCATCAATCCACGGGCTTCATTCCTTTGTTTGTGACAAATTATGACCAGCGATTAGGAGCCGTTCATATCATGTTCCCAGTCCAATCTATGTCTACCACATTAATGGTAATCATAAACTGATAAGATGCCAAATTGTGTAGTATTCATGTCTACTCAAGGGTTGTAGTTTTTCTAAAACCTTTGACTGATTATTATGCACATACGATGCTCTCTTACTTAGAGAATTGTGTTCTTCAATATGGATTGCCTTCCCGCTTGCGATCAGATCTAGGAGGGAAAATGTGGATGTCTGGTGAGAGAGCATAATAACGATGCATCTTGTGTCATGGTAAGTTCATTAACTCATAGCGAATGCATTGAAAGGCCATGGCGAGACGTACACAGATGTGCATTGAAACCATTTGGCAATCATTTCAGGCATCTCGAAGAAATTGCATTCCTTAATCTTTTAAATGAAGTTGATATCTTCTGTTTACATACCTGTTACTTACCCAAAATCAATAAGTGTATTCGTTCCGTTCAGGAGGCTTGGAGTAACTACCAAGTATCTACAGAAGAAACTGCCACTTCTTTCCAACTCTTCCTATATAGGTTATTAATTTCAAATGTAGCTCCTGTAACTCCATCTCATCATGTTTCATCGGTTTTAGCAGCTGCAGGATGCTACAGTACCCCGTTCTGACTTCAATCCTTGTTTTGCTCTTCAGCATGCATTAAAGACCAGGTTTCACCCTCTATTGTCTCCTAATTACTTTGATGATGGCTTGTATGACTCTATTATCACTTTTAATTTTGATCATTTGCATGTAAGTGTTTTGTGCTGAGAAAACAATGAGCAATAACATTGATTTCCTAGACACATAAGTTAATTGATTAACTTAATTGACAAAAAGTTATTAATTTTATTAAGAGTGGGTGTGTACCAGACCTGAGGTTAATGACAAAAGCTCAATTACAACTATGCATTTAATTTTGTAATAATAAACTAAATTACAATTACACTACGATAGTGTAATTTCAGTCACAATTAAAATTCGATGTACATGTAATGCAACAACATACTTCACAGTGCTTACACTGTACATTAAAGTTAACGTCAGGTATTTATTTTGGTACTTTACCATTATAAAATGTACCCATAGTAGATATTTAAAACATTTCTTTGTGTATCTGTACATTCTGTAGTTAGTTAACTAAATTAAAAATGAAATATCATTTACATTAGTTCTATCCTGAACTGTCTTGAAAGTTTGCTGATAAAGACATTCCGTATCGAATTGGTTCTGAAACTACTTACAAAGAACTGCATACTAATATTCTTAATTAGATTGGGTGGTGGGTTCATACTACTGTACCATTAGGAGGAATAAAAAAAGCTTCATCTTACATATGTTCTCTAGCTACATAAAGTGCATTAACGCGAGCAACAACTCCACAGGCACAGGCAGTTGCAGGTAACTGTTCATTCATTCTTAAATTGGCCACGCCCATAGCCGTGCCTAACTTATTTATTATAGATCTTGCTTAATTATATAATGCGTTATATTCTATACAATTCGTTATACATTATATAGTGCATTACAATACCTTGTAAGGTAATTATGTAAGTTTGACACAAATGGTGCCCCATACATTATTGTATATACCATCTTTCATTATGATGGCAGGTGAACTACATGTGGCTGCAAACAAAAATGAAACAAAATTATATAAACTAATGAATTTATCATCAGGACCATAGTATACCTCCATTAATGTTGACAGGTGGATTAGCTGTTAAACAAAGGTAGTCAAATTCTATTCAATGTATTTTTTATCCAATTATTCAATGTATCATTTCCATACCTGTTTAAATGACACAGCATGCATAGTCAATAAATTCTGGTTTGAAACATTTCATGGATGCTGATGTGCCAACAATATCAACATCTGCACTGAAAGCATTGGCGAATCCATTAAACCCTAATGTTTCTAACTCAATGAACTAAAGAGAGACTATTGTGATACACAATTATGAGTATTGGTTTTATACCAACTTCTTGAATTGATTGAATATTTCAACTCTTCTTTCTATACGAGATAAACTCTCTCTGTACTTCTACCTGATTATTGTCCTTTTTACTTTAAGAAAAATCACAGTACATTGATTTTGCTCCTTTATTAAAACTGGTAAAAGAATGTGAATGCCCTGAAAATAATTATTTGAAATTGCTTGCATTAGTATACCTCAGTCTTCAGTAAATTTTTTTGAATGCCTGCCATTGCCTCAATTGTTGCTTATGACAAGCAACTTCGGGTTCACTTTTTCTAAATTTAATCTTTTTGTTTGTTTTTTTATCTAATTCTAAAAAAAGGCTTATGCCATGCATTTCTGAGTAAACGATAAAAAAAGGCAAATGCCCTACTTGCTCATTCAACTCTGTACCTTTCCCCATTGCTAGCAGTGATGTTGTCAGTTACATGCACTCTGTAATAATTACAGTACTTCAAAACTATTTGCAATTACAATACAATTATCATACCATTATTCCATGAGAGTTTATAATCTACGAAAGCAGCATTATCGTAAAATTAAACTTTAATCCTAAATTCAATCATTACTTCAGCCAATGATAAACAAGGATTACAAGTATATATTGTAGCAACTTGATGACAAGAAATTCATCAACAATAGACAAGTAAATATCATAGCCCAACATCATTAAATTTTAGTACAAGTACACAGGTATTTTTAAATGTAATCAAGTAATTTAATTACCACATCAATCACTGATTCATAGACATACACACAGCAGTGGGGGAGGTTGAGTGGTGTGACTTGTTCATTATTCAATTCATTTAAATTTATAAAAGGAATGGATTGGCAAAAATACTGGTGATCTAGCTAGCTCTAAAATATTTCTTGGCATTAACAATTTACCTCGATTTGACCTGCACTGAAGCCAGATTCTTTGCATGCAGAGTCAATAAGTGAACCATAGGCTTTCCCACCACCTGTCATTCCCTTGTCATAATGCATCTTCACATTTGAAATTCTATGTCATTGAACCTATCATATGAATATGGTAGGCACTAAGTATAATAATCATAATGAGTATACAGAACAATGAGATCCACAGGAGCTACTGGCATCCACACATCTACTTATACCTCAACTCATAATGGCACACGTAATGTATTACTAATGAAAAGTTAATAAACCGTAGATAGATAACTAGTTATTGTTAGCAATAAATCTATGGTTTTAAATTATTGTGTATAACCATCAACAACTTGAACTTTTACAGTCATGAGTAATGGGAGGGTTCTGAACTATTTTAATCTATTGTGACAGGAGAAGTGAATGACCTGGGTGATAAATAAAGTAAACTACTTTTAAATATTGTGCAAGTAGAAAACTGTTGTTACTATAAATAAGTTCTTATTGCTCATGCGTGCTGATGAATAATGCCCATGCGCCGTTTTTTACAGAATGTCTTCACTGTAGTCACTAGTCAAGCAGAAAGTTGTCCTTTAATCTTGTATCTCCTTTTTCTCATTCAAGCTTCAGATCTCTTTCCATCAGAATTCAGTAAATCTTTGTCTATTCTGTCTCAGTGGCTTCCCTTCTGGAAAAGAGCACTAGTTTTTACATCAACAACCTTGAATAGACAAGTCATAGTACTTCCCTTCTGGAAAAGAGCACTAGTTTTTACATCAACAACCTTGAATAGACAAGTCATAGTACTTATACCCTTGAAGAAAGGCAAAAATATAGATAATTGCAAATATGTTCAGGGGAGAATAAAAAATGGAAATAAGATAGCAAAATTTGTCTCGTTTGAACATGGTTAATGACCAACTATTGAAAAATTAAAGTAGGACAATTCATAAATTGCATTGAGCAACTGTAAAGTTTAGAAAAATCAGTTTGACTTTAGTATTGAGGTAGTAACAAGTACATTCTGTAATAGTGAAAAGTCTCCTTAACAATAAGCTCAACGATGACGCTATAAATGACAGTGGATCAAATGTTATCATTAATAATGAAATATCTGGCACTTACATCATTTAGCTCATTTCAGTTGTCGCTAAAGTAGTAACAGTTGATCCTATAGATGAAATATTGACCAAAACTGAAAAGAAGCTAACTAAAAGAGATTGTGTTCTTTAAGATTGACTATGGAGAAAAAATTCATAGTGAGAAGTGAGTACTATATGACTTGTTATATTAAAACTGTCCTCAAGTAATAAGAACTCAGTCTGATCAGTCCCTCCTGGCATACACCATAGTATGAAACTAAGGAAAGAAGAAGGAAACAGAGAGACATTAGTAGAACAAGAAACATCTTTTAAAAACAACCTCATAATACGAACTGCGTCAGATCAGTCCCTTCTTGTATAGACTATAAAACAAAGAAAAGAAAAACAAAATTGAGATGTGAGTAGTACATAAAACATTTGAGTAGTACATAAAACATCATTGTAAGACCTGCCACAAATGACAAGAAATAAGTCCGATCAGTCACTTTTTGTATATTAAACCTTACTTTGAAACTGAGACAAAAGAAACAAAGTGAGAAGTCAGTCGAACATGTAACATCTTTAACTCTTGAATTCCCAGTGTATTTTTTAACATTTTTCTAACTTCAAATGGTTAAAATTACACAAATAATTATTCATCATTGAATGGAAAATATTTTTTAAATCACAATTAACTTTATGATGCTTTCCATGCATACGATGATGTTTGATATCAAGTTTAATTAATCACAGACATTCACAAGAAGGTAATAAACAATGGAGAAAGTATTTACTGGTTTACAAAGTATACAATTGGCAGTTTTTGTGCTTTTTTTCAGCACGGTAAGCATAGAAAGCAATATTTTAACATATACCTGCGTAGTTATCCAAACAAATGTATTTCAGCCCAATAATTAGGTCAAATTATGTCTAAATTGAAAAGCTGAAAAACAAAGAAGTTTGAGAAAAAATTCACAAAATATCTACTCCAAATTGAATGTGATGGGAATTTAAAAGTAAAAAAAACTAAATAATTAGAACTCAGTCCAATCAGAATAATCTATACTATGAAACTGAGAAAGGAAGGAACAAAATAGTATAAAAGAACATGAAACGTTGTTTAAAAAAACAACTTGAAATGATGAAAACTTAGTGTGATTAGTCGTTTCTGGTATTTTAGAATATACTAAGAAACTGCAAAAAGATGAAACAAGTGGTCTGAAATGAGTAGTAGTGATGGGCAAGATGTCCGATACTCTTGATTTTTGATCACAATCCATGACATTTTTACAAAAATATTATTAACAATACAATAGTTACTCCTTCATTTTAGGGTATGTCAAGGGTGTAGCAAATGATAATGGAACATGTACATCTGTTCTGACCTAACACTTGTCAGTTGCTTTCTTGCAGTTCAAAAGCGCAATTACTCATTGAAATTAGTTATTCAACCTTAATAAATGGGCATGGTCAATTGATTGATAAAAATTGCATAAAATTTTTGATAATAATTCACATCGTTCCGTAAAATATCATTAGAATGGATAAAGAATCGATATATCGCCCATCACAAATTAATAGTACATGTATCATCATTTTAAAACTGAGTCTTATGACTCACTAGAGGTATAAATATGTATGAAACTAAGAAAAAAATAAGAAGTAGTGCATGAAACATTATTTTGCAACCAACCTCACTTAAAAAACAGTCAGATCAGGCACTCCTGGTATAAACTATACTATGAATGTGAGAAAGAAACAGTGAGAAGGGAGTAGATCATCAAACATCATTTCTAAACCAACATCCAATAATTGAACTTAGTCACATTTGCTATTTTAAGCTATACTATGAAACTGAGAAATGAAGAAACAAATGAGAAGTAAATACAGCATTAAAATCATTTTAAAAACCAATATGAAGTGATCAGAGCTCACTTTTGTAGAAAATATACTATTAAATTCAAAAGAGAATCAAAAGAACTTTAAGTCGAACATGAAAAAGCATTACAAAAACCAAGCTCAATTGATGAAAATTCAGTTTGGTCAGTCACTCCTTGAGTAAACTGAACTATGAAAGTAAAAAAGGAAGTAAGCAATAGTCAGAAGTCAAAAGTATAAGTATTATCAATATAAAACAAAGCTCAAATAAAAACGTGTTTAGTTACTTAGTTATACACCTTTCTTTGACACTGGGAAAAGAACAAATGTGGAAGAAGTTGATCTTAAAACATTCCATAAAACAACCTTAAAGTATAAGAACTCAGTTACTCTAGGTATAAACTACACCATGACCATGAGGAAAGAAAAAGCAAATAGAAGTCAAAAGTACATGAGGTATTTTCTAAACCTACCAAGATAGATCAGAACAGTTCGATCAGTCACTTCTGGTAAACACCATAGTACTATGAAACTAAAAAAGGAAGAAGGAAACGAGAAGTTAGTGAAACATATATAAAAAAATAATTCAACCAATTTCAAATAGTAATAATTTAGTCTGGTCAGTCAGTTTTTGTATGAACTACACTATAAAACTGAGAAAAAAAAACAAATGAGAGGTCATTAGAACATGCACCATTATTTTTCAAATGAGAAGAACTCAGTCTAATCAGTCACATGATTGTATGTTGAAATATACAATGAAAATGAGAGAAGAAATAAATGAAAATTTAGTAGTTCATAAAACATTTTAAAGTTAATTGCAAATGATAAGAAATCAGTCACTCAAGATACACTAAAGTAAAAAACTGAATAAAGTAAAAACAAATGGTGAGAAGTCAGTAGAACATGGAAAATTATTTTATAAACCAAACAAATAATTGAAACTTGATCTGATGAGTTACTCCTGGTATAAACTAAACAATGAAACAGAGAAAAAAATTAAGAAACAAAGTGTGAGAAGTAGAACATGAAAAATCATTTTAGAAACAAATTAGAACCCGGTCCAATCAGTTCCGGTATCAACTATACCATAAAATTGAAAAACAGAAACAATTGTAAAGTGAGTAAAACATTACACAACATTTCTCACAGCAACGTCAAACAATAACATCTCCGTTTGATTAGTCACTTCTGTTGTAATCTGTACTATGAAACTGAAAAAGGAGTAACAAATAGTCAGAAGTCCATTGAATTTTTAAACGAAGATCAAATAATGAAATGAGTCACTTTACATATACACCATACTTTAAAACTGGGAACAGAAGAAACAGATATAATGTGAGTGGAACATAAAGCATTAAAAAAACAACCTTAAATGATAAAATCTCACTTGTCTTTGTAGTGTATTCTACTTAAATTTGTACGAGGGGCGTATTTTAGTCATGGGCAAAGTTAAGCTTTGCCATAGCAGCCCTACTAATCACAAACACAACAAATGATAAAAGCTCACTTGT
>NW_003546393.1:133952-135693 GCF_000090795.2 Amphimedon queenslandica | reverse complement strand
GTTGAATAAATATACATTCAACATAAAATGCAAGGCTTGCACTATTAAGCTAAAAGATCTCAACTACATGCCATTAATGAGTAAACTTTTTGGTCAAATAGTATAAACTATAGTATAAATGCGATGTGGCAGACAAAAATGGTCCAATTGGCGGTATTGTTTGCCATTTAGATAAGCATCCATAAACATGTAAATTTCCAATGTTATTATAGTTTCATTGTTTTGGTAGTAACATTATACTCTAATGTTATCATGTTATGTATAAAGTTTTGGTACAGAGTCTCAGTTACATCTTACGTTAACAGCAACAAATGCTGTCAACTGCACAATTTTTGCCTGCTAGGTCACATAGTTATTATCATTATCATGAATGTATTTCAAAATTCATTTTATTTGGACCCACAGCCTGACGGTACACAAGTGGCTGACACTGGCAGAATATTGCGATTAGCCACAAGTCATGAAGTTGTCCTCATTCATGAATCACCATCTACTTCTAGCCATGGGTCTGAAGCTGCAGCTTCATTATTGTACGTTTTCAAAGTCAATTTTTGATAGTGTTTGTAGGTCTTTCATGAGTAGGTGGTACAGCATATACCCATGGTTAGAATATTCAGTGAGTTGTGATTCTGCATATTGCCATTGCACAGACATTTGCAGACAAGTCCAGATTCCAGATTGAAAATATGCACTAGGTAATAAAGGGGATCTGAGTATTCATTTGTAATCAGCAACAAATACCAAAGCAATGCTCAATTTGAATGAAAACAAAAAGAGTATATTGCGATAGCAGTGTTGTAGTTCAGCTGTACATGCGTGGAGCTAAAGTTATAGCTGATAACAGAAAATCTGTGGAGTCATTATTGAAGGAAATGCTCTACTGTGTAGAGGAAGGGATAGTACTCAGAAGGCATGATGAGAGTGAATCTTCTTCTAACCTTAGTAATTATAACTTTCTTCTAACAAAAGTTGTCATGGCATTCAAGTGTTGTGAAAAGTAGACTTGTTAACAAGAGAGCACATACTTGGCTATTTCCTGCTTTTGGAATGAAATTATGCACTTCTTGATTAATAAGGTACGACAGTATATTAAAGATGACTGTACTGCTGCTCACTATTTTACTGTTATGGCACATGAAGCAAAAAAGTGCAGCAAAAAGGAGCAACTATCAATTTCTTTAGTTACATTCATAAATCCATTGTGCTTGAACGTTTCACTGGCTACCCAGTTAAAAGTAAAATATATGTCACATATATATGTGACCATAATTGACAAAAGGGACCTTATGGCGGGTAGTAAAATTTGTCTTTCTAGCCTAAGAAATCCAACTTCCTGAGCCCCATTTATCATAAAATTACTCCACAGGATGCAAAAAGTTATTATGAAACTTTTAGAAACAATGATTGTCTAACAAAGCACTCACAGGTTGATATTTTCCATTATAATGATCAATTTTAGAATCCGCCATAAGGGCCCTTTTGTCAATTATGGTCACATATGCTAAACAAACTTTGACACATTGTTGACATATATATGTCAACTGTCTGAATTTCGGACACTGTGAAATATATTATGCTTATAGTTGCTTCAAATTATATGTATATGACGTTATTTAAAATATATTTTTATTATATTATTTAGTTTCAATGAAGAATGCAATACAACAGTATGATAGTTCTTGAACTCTGTCTTTAAAGAAGTTTAGTCTTTATACACTGTAATTAAAAATAACTATAATTA
>NW_003546393.1:129423-133942 GCF_000090795.2 Amphimedon queenslandica | reverse complement strand
GTTAGTACAAGAGCCAGCTGAGTACAATTAACAGCTTTTTCATTAGCCAGCTTTTCATGGACTGATGTCAAATAAACACCAGATCCCTTAACTAGGTCTATCATCTACCCAAATAAGTAAATAATTAACATTGTTGTAATAAATGTATGTACCCTATATTTTTCAGCAGTTTTAGTATCTAATATTCAGGGAAGTGGTGTCGCTGCTTCTTAAATGAAAGATAATAAACAGATGTGGCTATACAAACATTTACTGTCAACTGATATTTTTCCAACTTCTGTTTTTAGCTGTTTATATTTCTCTTTAAGTTTTTTATACTTTCCTATTCACTTTTAAAATAATGTAAAATACAACAAAAATATGAATTATTTGATGAAGTACAAAAGGGTACCTTATTCATTTCTTCCTCGTTTGTACAAATTTTTTCTAAAAAATTTAAAATAAAATTAATGTATGTTCAATGATTATTTCTTTGTAATGCGTGATTTAACTACCAAATGAAATTAGTAACTGAAAATAAATATAATTAAAATGTCTTTGATTGTCATGCAAAAAAAAACACCCCACATATGAGAGTGAAATTAGAAGATAGATTTGATTGTCAATTTGACTAATGCATATGTGACTAGAATTACTTGCTGGTTGTGTTTCAAAATTATCAGTGTCATATTTGGCTGATAATAGAAATAAGATACTACACTAGACACAAAAATAATGTCCACTTACAGTTTGGAGTGCTACATGTATTTGATGATGACGTATAATATTGCGCTTTATTCCCATTTTTGTCACCTTTAACCCTTTCACAGTCAATAACGCATTAATGCGTCTGAGGGTGGGTCATTGAAAGTGTCAGTAACGCATCAATGCGTCAAGATGCATACAGCTGCTTAAAACTATTTATAAAATAGTCTGCTGCAGAAAGTAAAGGTATTGTAGGGTAGAGAAAACCATCCCTTTCTTTATTTCCAAGTTATAAGCTGGTAGCCAGTTGTTTTGCTGTGTTTACAGATGAAGAAATGATCGTTGTCATTTTTGACTGCAAAAAAGGCCTGCTATCTCACACACTTGATGCGCTCGAAAAATAGCCAGCACATCTTTTCTCCATGATGTCTGAGGAATCCAAAGATATATTACAAGTAGCTATAAGATTTGTGAAACGCCCGGAAAAAGAAGAAACTCTTCTACCTTTCTTCCGCTGTACAAACCAATAGAGAAATGAAGTGGGCGTGGTCTCGAAGCAAGTCAAAGAAGGGCAGTGTTTTCTCTCAATTCTTGGTTACCTTTTGGAGAACAAGCTTGAAACTTACGGAATAACTGAAGTAGAACCTACAGAGTACATTTATGAAATCAAAATGATATTTTTCTGTCTTTTCCTGACTTCTTTTTGCACTACTCTGCAAATACATCGCTGCAGTTCATCATTACAGCAACAGACAGCAATATAACAGTACTAAAGAAGTTGCTTTTGATAAAAATAATGGTTGTAATGATGATCTATCATTGTAAAAGCATTTGCATTTGAGAAATAGTAAATTTTAGCTGAAATGCATTGTCACTTGGTGAGCAGTAAATGGCGGTAAAGCATTATTGGTTGCCACAGCAATATTGATGTAGCGACTGTGTTTATTGCGATAGCAACGATTGGAAATGTCACATGAGCTTGAGAAGGAAAAGAATCCTTCCTTCTTCTGATCCTTACTACATCTTGGGGCTAATGGATGGGAACTCTAGCGACGATTCAGATTCCGATCTGTACTCAGATAGCGATGATGAGCAGCCCTCTAGCCCCAAGTCTCCACTATATCAACCTAACAGCTCTTTTCAGAGCCACCCAAATCTCTCCTCTACCAGCTCTTTTCAGAGCTACCCAAATCTCTCCTCTACCAGTTCTTTTCAGAGCTATCCCACTATTTCTGCTACCAGCTCTTTTCAAAGGTATCAAACTCTTGCCACTACCAGCACTTTTCAGAGCTCTGAAGCTGCTCTGGTTTACAGCCCCACCCTTGGGAACTCAAGCACTTCTTTTAACAGCTTATTGCAGAGCCACCAACTACGTGTCTCTACTTGTTCTTTACCTAGCTCATATCCCTCACCACCTCCACTGCCACCACCACTTGTAGTTCCACCAAGCAGTTTTACTGGTACGAGGTCTTGCATGGAACCTAGCAGCTGCAACTCCTCAACAGGTATAATTATCATAATAAGTACTTTATGGACCATAATAACAAAACAAAAATGTGTGTAGGAACTTCAGCTTCTGCTCCTAACTCTGCTACAGAACTAGGCACATCTTCTGTACCTAGCAGACCAAGTGAGACAAATAATTATCATTAATTTTGCAATTACAAATACAAGATTTTACACGTACAATAGCTCTTCCGTTCGCATCTCATCCTGGTGTATCTAAAGAAACCCAGAATTTTACTACACCAGCGGATTATATCTCCCTCTTTTTCAGCACAGATGTGAAGGCAAATGTTTACCAGGAAAGCATCAGGTATGGGCAACTGAAGATGCCTACTACTGATTACTTGGAGAGACATCCAAAAGCTGTTATTATTGTTATAAAAATGTTGGGCTTTCCTAGATTGGGCAAAACATACAATAACATTGATGAAAAGGAAATTAAATTTTTATTTCTACAGAGATTATTGGAGTACTCCATGGCCCTTCCACAATGACTCATGATCTTAAGATCTTTAAGATCTCCCTGTCTTTAAGATCTCATGATCTTAAAGACAGGTAAGTAATAACTTATTACAATTGTTAGTGAATACAAAATCCTTCGGTTTTCTTGTTTAGGTGCCGTCAATCAATCGTCAAGACAGATAGAATGCCACAGCCATACCAACTTATATTAGTGTCAGTAAAGGTTGATAGTTCATAGAAGCAAGGAATAATCTTTGTAGAGTAGGTCTGTATACAGTTTGTGATGAAGAAAGCCAGTATGAGTGAGAAAAACACCCGAGTCTTCATTGCTGTCAAGAAATTGATTTCATAAGAAGGCCAATGAAGGAGTACAGACAAACAGTTATAACTACGTCTGAGTACTAATGCTAGACTTGTCAATTCACAGAGGGATTGAAGGGGTTTATATCTATTGCTATAGTGCAATGTTTTCTTTCCTGTACTTTATAGCACAACGAAAGTGTTGATGCGGAATAATTATGACAGGTTTATGATGCTGGTGCTAAACAATGGTTACATTCTTACTTACTGAGATTGCCTAACGGTAGCAAATGAATTATAAATCATTATTCTACTTGCATTTCTTCATATTGTATTGTTAGATGTCAAAATAATAGTTTTTGTAAAGTTAGTCCTTATTGCATTATGCATAGAGATTGAAAAAAAACATCAGTAGGCTTGGTTTGGGTGTGGTCACGATTGCAAAGGAAGAATCAAATCTAGCTTTCTGGCAGTTTTCCTCCTTTATCTTCCTTTCTAATTCATTTTGGATCTCAAGATTATAAAGACAGGTAAGTGATAAATTATTACAATGGTTAGTGAAAACAAATCCTTTGGTATTCTTATAGTATTATGTAATATTCAAACAGAAGAGAGCTTCGAATCCAATGTTGATAGCTCCAGCCTCCCGCTTCTCTCAAGTTCTCCGAGAGCTGCACTGCGCTGGCGCATGCGTTGATCTATAGGCGTGTCTTTAGGAGGAGTTTCGTATTTAGCCACGCCTTCAATCCCATTATTGCAATGATAAGAGGGCTGTATAAAAGGTATTTAAGGAATCCTGATCCTTTGAGCAGTATACGTAGTAGTACTTTATATGATGCTAATAGATCAAGATCAAGGCTTGAAGTTGAAGCAGGTAACTAAACTGATATTGCATTGAAATCAGTCACGGGCAGGCTCATTGATGTTGCAGCGGCTACAGCCAGCATCTCGGCCAGCCTGTTGGACAGCTTCTTTAGATAATCATTAATAATCAGTTAATTGTAGAAGAGTTTGATGGAATTTCAAGTTCAGAGGAATCACCATTAAGTCAAGATTCATTAACTGAGGAAACACAGTCTTACAGTACATGTGAAGCAATATTACTTGTATAGTTTAGTTATTTATTATATATATATATGTAGCAGATATTAATGTAGATGATACTGATATTATGTGATGATTCTTTTTTAATGTGTGAGGGTTTAATGGCAGAAGGTGATTGTATGCTGAACAGTGACACTGAGTCAACAGTCAGCATAATGCCAGGTTAGCAGTACATATATTGAATGAGCATGCAGCTGGTGTCATGCATTAAATGTAGATGATGAAGGAAGTTTTATTAACACAGAAAAACATACAAACATCATAAAATTGAAGGTACAGGTATATAAATTTACATTTACAACTCTCTTTTTTATTGACGTAGACTCAACACCACTGTATTCAGGATAATCCTTTACTACTGATGTAACTCTTGTAATGATATTGATGTTTTCATTGCGCCATTCTCTCTCATATGAAGCTTTTTCTGATCTATTACGTCTAATAAAGACTCTCTGCCCTAATC
>NW_003546393.1:121850-127640 GCF_000090795.2 Amphimedon queenslandica | reverse complement strand
ATACTCGTTCAAATAAAATATTTGATTTTGCTGTTTTTCTTTTACTGGATGACCAATTTTATTGCTGCCTCATTGAGAAGTTTGTTGTTTTGTCAGGATCTATTAGAGCAGTCGTCTCATTGCTAGATAACAATTATATGGATCTTACGCCACACATTAGGAAGTATTCACAGCCAATTTCAAGGTACATGTATTATACAATATTTTAATTGTTGTTAAAAGTAGGTTTAGCCAAGTTGAGGTTTCCTTAGACCCAATTAAGCAGAAGTGTATTTTTATTGATGTAAATACCAGTTACTTTTATATTGCATTGATTCCTAAACATTTCTCCTCTGATTAGATATTGATTTATTTTTGTAATTATTTGTACTAATAATGCTCAAATTGGCACTACATTGTAGTGACTGTGCATACAAAATGTTAGAATAACCCCAAGTTGGTTACTTTTGTCAAATTTAATAGTTATTTTAACCATTTTTTATCTTAGGTTAATTATAGGCAAAAATTAATTTTTTTTGCTTAATTTTTAATGAATACCTTTATTTACACCAAACCTCATTAAACTTGCTAGTTAGTAGTTTTGATATTATTTATAATTATTTTATGTGTAACCGTCTTAAATGGAATCAACATTACACTTATTTTAAGTGTGTAAAGGAGGTACGTTTGATTTGTGAACAAAGGGTTAAATTTTATTTCTACATTTTACAAATAGGAATAATAAAATTACAGGTAACTGATAAAGAAAAAACAAAGGGTTACGTATGAGTGTGAAGTATTGTCGTTATTTATGGCATTATTGAATACCCTTTATAGATCATAAAGAAGCAATATTTGACCAATTGTAAATTATTCGAGCTAATGATGTCATTTTGAAATGGTGTGCAACATTTTTGTGTAGTAAAATGTTATATACTTATAGTACAACAAGACTACAAAGAATTTGAGGTAGAACAGTCAGTATATCATCAATTTTATGTTTTATAGTTGTAGTTCGTTGTTTACTGTTAACTGTTGTATGTTTACTGAAACTTTTAGTAATTTTAAATTGTTTATTAATTATTTATAATAATTGTGACCATAATTGACAAAAGGGCCCTTATGGCAGATTTTAAAATTGATCGTTATAATGAAAAATATCAACCTGTGAGTGCTTTGTTGGACAATCATTGCTTCTAAAAGTTTCATCGTAACTTTTTGTATCCTGTGGAGTGATTTTATGATAAATGGAGCTCAGGAAGTTGCATTTCTCAGGCTAGAAAGACAAATTTCACTACCCGCCATAAGGTACCTTTTGTCAATTATGGTCACAATTGTTAAAATAAAATTAATGTTGAGAATGTTAATTTAACGACTGTCTGCAGTTAGCCAAAATCATTGCTTACATTAACCTAATTCACTTCTAAAGTGGTAGAAATCCAGAAAAGCAGTCATCAACAGTTACAGTGTGCTGGCATGTATTCCAGTGGACATCTTCACAATGCTACATATAATACACACCAATATGTATTGAGTAATTATAGGACACATAGAGTTAACATATATCTGTCAATTATAATGCTGGAAGATACTGTTTAATAAATATATGCAACATCTATGTTGCACATAGTTGCATGTGTGACATATAGTTAAGTTTTACCTGGGTACACTTATGCAACTGATTTGTCTGCTCCAGCACTAGCAGAATACATTATAACTAGAATCAAAGCATTTGGTTTAAATTTAGATAATTGCATTAGCCACTGCTATGATGGCAATTCAGTCATGAGCAGCTATAATGCTTAAGTAAGGGCACTCATTCCAGCACAGTGTCCACAAGCAGTATATGTATACTGCTATGCTCCTCATCTGAACCTTGTACTGGTGGATGTAGTCAAAAATTTACCACTAGCGAGTAATTTCTCTGCACTAATAGAAGCCATTTATGTCTTTCATCTTCCTCTAAAGCTCATGAGATCTTTCTTTCATTGCTACGGTCTCAAGATGGAGAAGTAGTAACACTACACAACCTAAATGTAACTTGATGGTCTGACTCTATAGTGCTCCTTTTCCTGTTCTATTAACTATTAACTATACAGACTATTCGAGAAGGATCAGACAAAATGAGGGCAAAAGAAGCTACAGGTATTTTGTATTTTAACACAGACTTGAAGTTCATTGCATGCCTAGTAATGTATAAGATGGTAATAGGTATTTCTGCAAATCTACTTAAAGCTTAATCTATTCAACTTAATAATGCAGTAAGTGACATTTGAGAATGTAACATCAGAATCACAGTGGGCTTTGTTATGCAAAGAAAGTTTGTTATTTTTTAATTATGTGTGTGGTAATGCTGTAGAAACAGCCTCAAAGTCAAAGCCAAAGACCAAGACAATGTCATACTCATTTGTCTGACTCTCTTATTACTGAGGCAAGAGGTGCATCACATTTTACGTCAGACTTTTCTCGTGAGAGACTCAAGAACAAGTTTTACTACCCAACTCGTGATAACAAAGTCACAGAGATGAAAACACGATTTAGTGATGTGAATTTCGCTGTAATGAGGTGTAATTAATTCACTACATCCTTATTTTCAACTTTTCTTGGAAACCAATTTGTTGAAAAAGCTTCTGAAACTGTAACAAGTACTGTAAGATGGCTTAGATGAGCAAGTTTTAATTTTTAAAAGCCACTTAGAGATTTTGCCATTTCGTACAGATACAAATAATGTAGTCATCTTCTTGAGGTCTTGCTAACAGTTGAAACAAAATTTTTGACAATTGAAAAGGCCATCATCATTGCTATGACATTTGGAACACATAAAGCCACAGTAGACCCTAGTTCTTTGCCTTACAAATATTACTAAATGGTCTTCATTCTACAGCAAGCCACACTCATTTAGATGCATGACCTTGCTCTGCTACGATAGAGTGATCTTTCAGCCTGTTTGTGGGTAGGCTGCAAGACTTAGTAGTAAAATTTGCAGAAATTCATAAGAACACCAAAATGACTATTTTTTTCAAATCAATACAGTATTGTTAAAGTTAATTAGATTTTATAGTTATTATAACTATAAATATTAATGTGCCAAACTTGTTTTCTTAACCTAGACATGCCTTTGCTTTGTACAACAATTTTTTAGTATCCACAACTTTGTCGGCTATGTCACCCTTTCTATAAACAAACAAACCTTGGCAAAAACAAGGAAGCTTGCCTGTACGAACGAAATATTGCCATTAATGATGTACTGAAACATGTCCTTGAATTTTTTAATCACATTTAAAAATAGGATTGATTGTTACAGAGGTAGCTCATGACAACTGACCGCCCTGTGAGGTTATATAGATATACGTCAGGAGTTGAAGCTATAGAATTTTATGATACATGGCGTGGTAAGTAGTTGCACTTTCTCTTTCTGCTTGTTTTTAGGGACTCAGAACAAAGCAAAAGCAATCACATCAATGTCAACAGGAGCAAAGAAAAGGGCTACTTAACTTGATATTTTAAAGTGTCAGATAAGTGTAAGAGGTAATGTAAAACAATAATTTATCAATACATTAACTTATGCTGCCTCATCAAAGGCACCACTGGGACTGTTATGAGCCATATTTACCTGGCTGCAAAAACCACAGGTTGATGTAGATACTAATAACCACCTCCCAACTACATGTAGATTTTAGTCACTTCTATTTACAATTCCATTTTATTAATCATGAATCATGTCACTTGTACATGTTAATACTATAAGTGCATCGAATGAATCCTTAAAAGTTCATCTGCCTGAGGAGGGTCAGATACTTCTGAACAGGCTTGGTGTCTTCAGCTTAGAATCATTTGTAGGCTTAACATCCCCTTCATTGTTTGCTCCTGCTGGAGTACAAAGGGTTTTGCAAATATATTGAATCAGTTGTCTTGTTATAGGGTCAAACACCCTTTGAGAGATGGTCCGAAGTCTCCATTATGAGCTTTTCAGGAACTCTGGCACAATATAAATGAAATTTTGAAGTGGCACACAATAAATGATGAAACATCTTTTCATTTCCCAAATGTGCAGGAATAAATCAATTTTTAGTCAGATGTATTATGCCCTAAAGGTACTACACTTAAAGCAAAGCTTCTCAATTTAAAATCTTTGTAGAGGTTTGCAATAGAGTATCATGCTCCATAGTAGCTGGTGGAAGTTTCGAAATATATTAACAGCTTTATTCAAGGGCTTGTTGAGCGTTGTAACGTACAGCTTTGTCAGTCAGGTTCATGTGTTTTTCATTCCCTGGAAAATTCTTTGAACTAAATTCAGTGTACTCCACATATTTAACCTGTTTGTCAGTACCAAACATTCATTGTTATAAAAGTAAATTTTTCTGTTTTGAACTTCCTTGCTAAGTATATTCCCTTAAAATAAAAAACAGCATTTAGATGACTTTGTGGAGTGTCTGACCCCTCAGCTCCAGCATTCCATAAGATATCCTCATCTGAAATGATGACCCTTGCTTGGACTTTTATAGCCACAATTCCTTGATCATGAGGCTTCTTGTGCATATTCTCCAAAGGGTGCACAGTGGCTTAAAGTCACCGTCAGTGTCTTGTACTTTCAGTGAGAAAAAACAGATTGCATGTAACATTGAGCCAGTATTGATGACAAACTCCTTGGACAGTAAGAATTACCATCTCCTTTCTGGACCTCAGTAAAGGAACAACACAACCACTCGAACAATTTGACCATCAGAACTACATAACAAGTGATTAGTATGACCTAAAGACACTCTCCACTACTCAAAAATATCAACTGCCAACTAAGTTTACCTTAGTGTACATTAGGGCAAAATTTTTCCTGAAATTTATCTCTTTTGGGTTGAGAATAGTGATAAGTTTCAGTGGATACCGGTTGCTTATATCTTCCTTTCAACGTCAGCAATAATTTCTTTTGTGAAGCCGGCTCACAATCTATTGGTTCCTGTCGTTGGCACTACCTTTGCCTAAAAGGGACAAGGAAAGCAGCTGCTTTGAAGGTTATAACTCAGAATCATTTATATTTCTCTTTGGTAGCCTCTTTGAAGAAGGAGGTTCCAAGTTAGCATCATTGTCTAGTTCAATAATTCTAGTATGTTGATTTATGGTATGTAATAGGGTAATCACTCCAACTGCAATCAGTCATTTAGCTATAGAAGTGCGGGGATGCACCATTAAAATAGGACCCTATCAATTGGAAGCACATACTAAAACAACCTTGATATACGTAATTGATGTCATTACTTTATATATGTTTTACAGTAAAGTTTCATGTGAAGTCATGACATAATCATTACCTACTCACTTAATTCCCTAAAAGGATTCATTTCGCAACTATAACTTTCCAAATTGATTTGCAAATATGGATTGCGTCGAACTAATATTCTTTAATTTTAAAGTGTTCATATAATGTTAAAAGCCCACATTTCAGTCAGCAGTGTATTTTTGACATTTGAAGAGCAGATAGGCATACACAATACGTATTAGTTAGGAAGACATACCAGTTTGCTCATGATGTGTAGAAGGTGTTTTTGCAGAAAAAGCAAGTGGACATAAGGTAATTTAATTAATTTATACATATCATTTTGTAAGATTTGAAATAATGAGGTAAGATTTTTGATTATATCTACTACACTTGTGATACATGCATGTAGGTGATGTTTGTAAGCCACATCAATTATGCAAGCATCAACTTATTTATGAAGAGGAATTGCATGTATAATGAAAAAGTGAAATTTAAAATCATGCTAACAATTCGTTAATATTCTATAGTTAGGATGGCTGAAAGTCTATATGGGATGC
>NW_003546393.1:117574-120069 GCF_000090795.2 Amphimedon queenslandica | reverse complement strand
ATATTGTAATCCAAGCACCAAAGAATGCTGACTCCACATTCTATAATTATAAAGGAACGCACTCAATAGTTCTTTTAGCTGTTTGTGATGCTGAATATTCCTTTAGAATGATTGATATTGGTATGGTTAGCATTAAAACTAAATAAAAATATTGTGTTTCATGTATGCATGTAGGAGAAGCTGGACGACAAAGTGACAGTGGCATATTTACGAATTGCCAGTTTGGTACTGCACTAGAAGAAGGATTACTTAACATCCCTCCTGATAAGGCTCTCACAGGTATTTCTTATCAGTGAAGTTATTAAACATTTTTAGGGACTTATGAACCATCCTTACCATATGTAATTATTGGTGATGAGGGGTTTCCACTCAAGAAGTACCTCTTACAACCATACCCAGGATGTTACCTTAGTAAAGAAAAGTCAATATTTAACTATAGGCTCAGTAGGGCACGTAGAATAATTGAAAACTCATTTGGAATATTAGCGGCTAGGTATGGCAACAAAATAATTATTATGAATGAAATTTATGCATTATATAGATGGCATATCTTCAGACGGCCCATCATTGCAAACCCTGACCATGCAGTCTCATTCTCTAAAGCTGCTATTGTGCTGCATAATTACCTTAATAAAACTGAAAAATCAACATACTGTCCCCTGGGTTATATTGATTGGGAAGATGGAGCAGGTAACATTATTCAAGGCTCCTGGAGAAACGACGAAACTGAAGAGACTGGAATATTACCACTGGGACAGACTAGTAGCAACAGGCCAGTTCACGTAATTAATAACGATAATAAGCTTGCATTATGTTTGGTTTCTAGTCACTCCAGAGATGCATCTGATATTAGGGACATGTATTGTTTGTGCTTTTTTTAAAAGTGAGGTGGGAAAAGTAAGTTGGCATGAATACCAAGTTCGGCGAACAATTTAAGTCAATGTTGTAACTTTGGAAACAATAATTACCATTAATTTTACTAGTAATTGAAAGATTGTTCATAATGATAATGTTCATGTTCTTTTGGAAATTCAACATTTACCAGTACTTGCTGCATTTGTAACTTGCAAATAGCTTTTTGTTTATCGGAGAGCCGATGCAATGTTGCTGCAATATGATGCCCAAAAAGCTCTTCATCTTCTTTAACAGCTTGCATCCTAGATGCTTCTATGCCTTTTAAGCTTTCAAGTATGGCATAATCAACATCCTCCACCTTTTTGCGTTTCTTAATTGGTGGCGATTGCATTGAACTGGAGGTTGATGCCACTGAAGATGGAGGTGAAATTAAGACACCTTGTGAGCTAAAATGGGATGGAAGTAATGTGAAATAGCTGGATGCATACTTACTTTGCTGAGTCATCAAGTATTAATTGAGCAGACTCATTATTCTCAACTTTAGCCACAGAAAGATCTGGCTCTGCTGGTTGGGCTAAAAGTAACATTACTGACAGTTCTAATAAAACAAAAATATTAATAATAATGAAATGATGTAACAAACTCACTGTCAATGGCGTACAACATCTTGAAGAAACGTAAGTGATTCAAATAGACTCTAATTAGGCTTGTAAGGCAGACCTTCTGTACCAGTGGGTCTATTGGTTTTTTTGAACTCTCTCACAAATCTGTCTCTGATGTTCTTCCACCTTCGTATGCAATCTTTTCGAGATTTGTCATTTTTCCCACTTATCTAGCATTTTTTAAAAATTACTTGTAACAAAATTAAACTAACCTTTGTAGCAACTTCTTTCCATGCATTTTCTTTAGCCTTGATATCTTTATACTCCTTGAAGCCCGTTTGCCACAAGCAGGAAAATAATCTTACTGCCTCTATAAGTGCTTCATCAGCCATTATTGATCACCTGAGCATTGTTTGATACGTGAGCTCCTGTATTTGATTGGCCCAACGCTGGTAGTTTAACACAAGAATAGAGCTTAGCTCTATTTTTGTGGACAGAGACTTACGTTCTGGTTTTCTGTTCACAATTTTTCACGAAACGTAATTTTTAACCGCAAGCAGGTGTAGTAGCCTTGCGTCAATATTCTGAACC
The DNA here is from genome assembly GCF_000090795.2 of Amphimedon queenslandica. Classification (NCBI taxonomy): domain Eukaryota; kingdom Metazoa; phylum Porifera; class Demospongiae; order Haplosclerida; family Niphatidae; genus Amphimedon; species Amphimedon queenslandica. Next base: position 118,021 of record NW_003546393.1, on the reverse strand, counting down.
CACCTTACCTTCTTCAAAAACATTTGAATTCATACTGCTCCCCCTTTCATGTCACCACTTGACAACTCTCAAAACATTAAGTAATTTTTATAAATAGTGGATCGGTTTAGAAAAGTGAATTTTAGAGTTTTCGTTTCATGATCATATGACAAAAATTTTTTTAAATATTTATCTTCTGTTTAAAAAGTTTTACTGTATTATATAATTGCGTATATTTTCGATAGCTATACTTTAAAACTTAATGTACATCAAATGAGGCGAAGATGAAACAAGTTCTCAAGCAGAGAATTGACAGTTCAGAGACCTTAGTGACTACGTCAAGTGAAAGTAGAGTAAGTTTAAACTCTCGCTGTAATGGTGCAAAAGAGGAGCCAACAGTAATAAAAGCAGTTTTATGGAGAAAAAAACATCAAAATAATGAAGAAACTGCTAATGGCTGTCATGACA
>NW_003546393.1:114615-116812 GCF_000090795.2 Amphimedon queenslandica | reverse complement strand
TTCAGTCATTGTCGTAAAATAACTAGTATTATACTTCTTCCTTTCTCAGTTATGTGAGTATACAAAAAACTTCGAGGTCTCCTATCAACTTCGATCTTTGTTATCGAAAGCCCTGTTGTGGTGTGATCTTGTCCCTTTGGTCTACCTTTTTTCTTTTAAACAAGAGGCAGCAATTAATAAATTTTACCAATTGCACATACTTAATATTATACCATTTTGTTTTGTAGTTTCTCTGGTTGTGTCCTTGAAGGGTTTTCCTTCAGTGACACTAAAAACACATTAAAGTGTAAAAGAATAGCTAAAAAGAAAAAAAAATTACATTCATGCTAGGTGCTACAGTTACCTGCTGTGTGACAGTTTGAAACTGAACAGAAACATCTCATGCTACTTCCATGTGAACATCTATCATTGAATATCATTTTTGTGTATGTATGTACAATATACCAAATTTTTGAATAATTTCTTTCTTGTGTGTACAGTATACATGTCAAAATGTTGGAAAAATTTCTTTCTAGACACTTTATTATCACTGTAGAACTCACTAAAACAATCTAAAAAATAATTTTAGCTATATTCATTTTAATGCATAATTTGAATAACTGTGTCATCCTCTTCAAACAGTGTTACTTTTGATTAGATTTACATTGATCCACTAATTTGCGTAACGTCAGTTTATGATGGAAATGAACATTTGAAGCCTCATTGACAGCAAATGCAATTTGAGATGATAATGATGCCTTTGAAACATTTCATGTTGACTCAAGGTACGTTTTCACTGTGACAGTTTCCCTTCTGTTTTATTAAGAGATGGTTCTTCACTTGATTCAATGAAAAGACGCTGTGTTGTTGTGTAATAAGTTGTCCGTTGTTCAGAAGCTAGAACTAGATCAAAAGTGCCATGCCCAGTTTATTCCTGACAGCAATAATGTTAGCATGGCAGTATCATAGATTTATTAAAGAAGCAGGTGCAGCTGATGGTACAAACATTTACCTCCCCTTGAGAAGAAGTGTTGATCAAGTAACTATTTCTATTAGTAACATGGTAACTTGACTAAGTAGGATTCACCCTACAACAAAATGGCTTCCACAACTTTCGCAGCCTTGCTTCACCTGGAAAAAGAGCTCCCCCATGCTTACCAGACTTCTTAGAGGACTTCATTTTGACCAGAGGACTCCAATGGTACAACTAGCATAGCTCCAGACCTTGTCTAAGAGAAAAGCCAAAAATCGGTGAACCCACCATTTTGTTCAGCCACCTTCTTTCATTATCATTATCATCGAGTCCTATCAATCCAGTTTTCAGTGTCTATATCAGTACTGGTTGTTGCTACGAGGATAATTCTTACGCCAATCTACTCCAACTGTCTATGCACAGGTTCATGTCCAATCAGATCATTCTGCAAGAAAGGAAGAAAGTGATACTATGACTGCTGGATTGTACCATTGTAGCTGCATGCCACCATTTGTTTAACTAATGAAGCATTTGCTGATTGTGCTCTATCATTTGGGTGTGGTCGCCTGTGCACAGATCTACAGCTTCAGCAGAAGAAGTTAATGTTTCACCTAGCTTTGCTTGCAATGCACTGCATTACTGCCTTTAGTGGAGGTTGCCAGGTATGAATAGGTGTTAACATGTTACTGTTTTATCAAGTGTATAATTTATTTTATTAAAAAAATTAACGATTAAATCATGTTATGATATGCAATGATAATATGAACTTGACAACAGCCTGGAAGATGAGGACTATAGCTACAGAAGTTGAATGTAGGCAAGATAAATACTCTCAGCTCGCAATTTCTTAAACAAGGACTTGTGACAAGACTAGTGTTAACTTCACTTTTCATTCAGATAGTTGATATTCCATTAGCATATCTATTCAGTGCTGTCTTTCATCACTTTTGCTCTTTTAAATGCTGTAAAGTTGTAACAATGATAATAATGCTAAAGAAGTTATTGTTTTGTAAATTGAAGAAGTAAGACAAAGTTAACTATAGAAATACTATTTACATATTTAAGAAAAAATAGACACAAACAAGAACATAATAATTTTAAAAAGACAAGGTTAAGTAGGATTCCAGAGCAAATTTTTAAAAAGTAAAAGGAACGAAGATAGGTAGGATTCCGAACAAGCAGCGAAAATACGAAGTAAAAATCCTATTCTCTATAAGCCAGAAACTACCAGCACAGTTGGAGAAT
>NW_003546393.1:86976-114427 GCF_000090795.2 Amphimedon queenslandica | reverse complement strand
TACAGAAGATGATCTGAATCCTTTAAAGCTAACTGTACCTTCCAAAGAGCTAATGTGTCAATGGATTAAGTGTTGTTTAAGAAAAGCAGCATATGGTGAAAAGATCCTAGTTTGTGGCATAACTAATGCTCTAGGTGGTTCACAAATCCATTTTATTCACTGGGCGAAGGAACTACCATACGGGTGGTAAATTTCTTGGGGGATTAATTTTTGTTAATTTTGTGGTCAAGCTAAAATCGCGAAATTTAACCCCCACTAAATAGTAGTGAAAGGGTTAATAATTGAAACCACGTGGCATAGTTAATATCACGTGATCTCAATTTTTAACTCTTTAGTTTTATGACTAATGATGGAGGAAAACCGCGCAGCTCGCATGATTCTACACAGCTACTTCAAAAGGCTCCCAGATCAAGGAAATTAAGTTCAAACTAAAGCAGAACCTTTAGAAAATGTTTCAAAATCAATTTATAAGAAGAAAAGAGGAGAATATATGCGTCTTTCTCCAGACGAAAATGCCACCATTGCTTAATACGCTTGTGACCAAAGCTTTGAAACACTTTAAAGAGAAACAGCTAAAAGAGAGAGACTGGCTAAAGCTTTATCAATTGGAGCTGCAAAGGAAGAGTAAGGTGAAAGTACCAGATCAACAAATGAGCATCAAGTGTCTTCTTCCTTCAAAAACCCTTGGGAGGCCTCCTATTCTTGGATTTAAGCTTGATCATTTGTTACAAGAAAGGATCAAAAGTATGCGTCTTTGGAGAACTCCAATTGGAACTAGTATTGTTATCTCAAATGGCACAGCAATTGCAAAGAAGCATACTTATTCTTGTGAAGCACCAACTCTTAGAAAAGAATGGACCAAATCTGTTCTTCGTAGGATAGGTTTTTCAAAGAGACGTGCAAATTCCAAATCGAAGGTTCAACCACATGATTTTTTAGAATTAAATGAGAACTTTTTATTTCATATAAATGGCGTTGTTGAAATGGAGGATATACCATCTAGTTTAATAATAAACTTGGACCAAACTGCAGTACAAGTGGTTCCATCTTGCTCTTGGACGATGGAAAAGAAGGGAACTAAGCGTATTGAAAGGCTGGTATTGATGACAAACGTCAGATAACTGCTGTATTTAGATGTACTTTGTCTGGAAATTTTTTGCCAATCCAGCTCATGTATCAAGGCAAAACTACGAAATGTCTTTTAAACAATATTGATTTTCCTTGTGATTGGCAAATTAGCTTCACAGATAATCATTAGTCCAATGAAAAAACTATGATAAAATATGTGCAAGAAATTATTATAACTTATATCTCAGAGGCACGCTTGCAGTTAAAGCTACACAGCAACCATCTAGCATTGGTCATTTTTGATGATTTTAAGGGCCAATGTACTGAGTCTATATTCCAACTTCAGTGCGACAACAATATTTACTATGTCATGGTCCCACTAAATACAACTGATAAACTACAGCCATTGGATCTCAGTGTAAATAAGCCTGCTAAAGATTATTTAAAAGCTAAATTTCAAGAATGGTATAGTGACCTTATATTGAAACAACTAGAGAAAGGTACAGATGAAAATGTGGATACAAGATTGAGCATAATGAAACCCTTGCAAGCCCTTTGGGTTATAGAAATGCATAAGTATTTTATCTTAAATCCCCAGATAATTATTAATGAATTTTATAAAGCAGGTATTGTCAGTGTCTGAATACAGCGAATCATACACACAAACTTCACCAGATTTGCATCCAATAGTGCTAATTGTAATCCAATGATTGGTACGAGAGTGTAAAATTTGAATATAGTTATCAGTCCACGCATTAAGAATTTTTGGTTTCTGAGTACCACTGAACCCTTGAATGCTTGGAAATTGACAAACTAAGTAGTTGTTGAGCTGCGTTGATGAGGTTGTCATTAAGTTCCAAACCACCAGATAGTACATCATAATCATATTCTGTCAATATCCATGTATCATTGATCTTTAACCAAGTTGTATCACTTTTTCTTCTTTTTCATGTGGACTTGTATCTATACCATTTTCATGAATCGTAATAGGCATTTCAGGTTCTTGTTCCAATTCTCTCTTCTCAGGTTCTACTATAATTGTTCTGGTTCTGTTACTTCAGAGGCCATACATTCCGACTTAAAGGTATAAGGGTACTTCATGCTGCTCAACAGTTTCAATACTTTTACTAAACCCTCACTATTTCCTGTAAGTATGTGAATACAGGGCAGTTTAAGGCCTCCTTGAGGTAAATCCTTCGAGTAGTGCCTATTCCCAGTTATCTTTCACACAATACGTGCTCCACTCTTTCTTAGAAACAACGAAGAAACTGAAGATATCCTGCATGGAACGTGTCCCACCTGTCATTTCATCTGTTATGATGGCCACAGCAAAAGGATCATGCCTGTTTGAAGTATCTCTTTGGCAAGGTAGAATTTTGTTTTGCTGCGCATCCCAAACATCTTTGTACACATTATATCGACGAACAACAGAAACATGCTCAAACTCCTCCATCATTATGCTGCAACATGTGTAACTACACCCAAATTAATTAAGTTAATAGTTAACTAAGTGACCACACTTAAAAAATTTAGACTTTCTTGCAACGAATTATAAAACACGAAATTTTCAAAGTATGGAAAAAACAGGTAAACCATGAAAGTTTAGACCCTCGAAATTTACCACCCGTACGGTATTTGATCTTACATTGCACTATATCGACGTATCTACAGATGATTTATTCGTAAGTGGTAGTGATAATGAACGCAGCAATCATGAGACATGTGCTAGTACTGCAAATGACAGTGAGAAAGACTAGTACCAGCACTAGCTGATTACTGTATACGTATATAGATATAATGCTGAGTTATTAAATTTAGCACTTTATTAAATAATATTATTATATATTTGAAATAATAGTTTCAAAAAATTATATCTGCTAAAGTATAGTCACAGCTTCTTCAATCTTCTCCTTTAGCAGCTCTTTCTACTTTTTGATATTTTTCCTTTCAGAACAGAATTCATAAATACAAGGAATTACCATTCCTTCCTTTTATACTCTACTCCTACATTCCACATTGCCATTCACGGTACAATTTTTTTCATAAAGTAATGAACAATGTTTGATATTTCTACTGGTACATAGTATTGCCTCCAACTACTACTGCAACAGTGTATCTGTCAAAACGGTTGTTTTCCTTGACCTTCAAATCAAATTTATCTCCTATACTGGGATCCCATTCTTCCTTGTAGACAAGATAGCCCCGAACAACACTTTTAATTCTAAGTGTAATGTGAGTAACTGTAGTCATCTTGCCTACATGTGCCTCTTAATTCGTCATAATTAATTATTACTTGACCATTAAGGCAAAAATTACTCTAATTATTCGTTTTCTAAATTAATTTTTTATAAACAACTGTGGCAAATTTTACGGTATTTCTTGTAATAATCTTCTTTCCTGCAATTGAAATATTTCAAACATCTTTCAACAAAATCACTTTTCCAGTCTCTTCTGATAACTGCTGCTGAACTTTCTTTTTGTTTGCATTCATGTGTAATAATTTTGCCGCTCTGTCCTTCATATCATCATCTAAGTGCCTTTGACAAGGAAGGTGCATAAATATTTCTTGGAAAAATGTATAATACATGCAATAAAACAAATCTAGCACATAAGTTACCTTTGAAATCTCATAATTATGTTCAAGTCATAGTGACTTAACATTATCTTTATGCATGACTTCTGCTGAATCAGCATGTGTGATACCAGCAGTCAATATATCAAGATTGAACAAAACATTAAAATCTTAAAATTAACGATAAAATATAATTATTTAAAAAAAATTAGTTAATAAGTTAATAATTCACAAATATGAATCATACCTTTAAACTTTGTGGGAGTGATCTCGGTTGCTATGACAACAATATCAAATAAGAAAAGTGATAATAAATGAACTAACCTGACTAACCTGACTGGTCGGTTTTATCGTTAGTCTTTCCTTCTTGCTCATTCTTTTCGGCCACACCCCCTTCATATAGATCAGGTTTCTATACATTGGACTGACAACCAAATAACGAACTAAAACTAGTAGGTGTCGTCTTTTCAAACTCCACCCCAGCATCATCTTTATTGGCTAAAATGATAATGGCAGGAGAACTAGACTCAAGAGCCTTGACAAGAAAGAATTAACAGTCAACAATAGATTTTGGGCCAACATAAATTTTTTCAAAATACATGTATCTATTTTGATCAGAACCAGCTCAAACTTTCTACATACTTGTACATGTATATACGTGTTAGGGCTCCTCATAGTGCTCAGGCACATTTTTGTTGGAAAATCAGGGTATTTTTACGACCTAAGGGCGAAGCCCCCATGTCGTTCCTATAATTGATTTCACCCACATGCGATATATATTTGTATGTCAACACTTACACTTCTTCTATACATGTTGTATTGGAGAAATAACAAGCCTTAGCAAACACCCGCCCGCGCTACGTAAGTGGGTGTGGTCATGGCAAACCAGTTGGCGGCTTGCACATGGGACAATGTTATGAGCTTTCTAACAGCGATAAAACATAGAGATACTGTCCAATGACATCTCTAGATGCATTAGAAGGTAGGGAGAACCTTCAGTAGTCTTTATAGGAACCCAGGTGTACTTGCAAGGGGGTGAAATCAATTATGGGAATATTTCTACACTAATACGCTTGTTTAATTGCCAGGAGGGAATTTGCCATTTTAATATTTCTTCTGATACTTAAACAAATCCGCATGCTGTATGAAAATTTTGAGCTGATTCCTATAAGAAAGAACTTGTAATAAATTTTGAAGGTACTAAAAATCAGACCAAAGTTCTTGTAAAAATTTTGCCAAAAATGACTAGGAGTAAATTCTTCATGTTAATTTTTCCCTGGCCAAATTTTGAAGCAACATGTAGCAACTGTTTCTGAACACAATATGAGTTATACATGTAACTTATCAAACCAATAAATGTTAAAACACATGTATAGATAGTCTATTTGAAATCAATAAAAACAAGAGCTAGGCTCAAGCCCTAAACTAACCTGCAGGGATGGGAACTGGGTGCGGTCAATAAAGATGTTATTCAAAACAGCATTAGCATCACCCAATGAACTGAGCGACGTCAATATCTTCATTTAACTGTTACAATTTATTCTCAGCAATCATGTTCATATCATTATCAAGTGACAGGCTGGTTTGAACCTCTTCATTAGTAACCACACCTCCTTTACCAGGTGAATCAGATTTAGGATCATTCTAGTGGCTTCAGTTTTGCTATTGGACACACCCTCTTTATCAGCTTCAGACATTTGCTGCTGTGATAGAGTCTAAAAAACAATGTAATATTAAGCCATGAGTCACTGTTATTATGTACATACTTTTTTAATCTCAAAAATATGGAGCTCCATTGCTAACCATTGACCAGCACTAGAGAGAGACAAAGAGAGATGATTGCCAAACTGGCAGTGCTCTTTACGTTCCCCCCTCTCTCTGTCTAATTTGTCCTTACCACAAGTAATGGTCCATTAGTTCAGGACGGAGTTCATAAAGTTTATGTCTTAAGTTTCTTGTGACTGATGCTGCTTCTCCTCCTTCATTAGCTAGCAAAATTATAACAATACTATAAATAGAGTATACACTATACATCATGTACCATTAATTCAAAAAATACATTGTATAGTAGATTAACAGTAAATTAATTTCTCAGGTAATACAAAACAATCTGTGTACATGTACTCTCCCTCCCTCCCTGTCCCATCCTTCTTCTCTCTCCTTCACTTACTCTCACACGAGTAGTTTGGATCTAGTGGTAATATTCTGAACAAATCAAGTACATAATGTCTTCCATCAGTTCAATCAATACCTTTAACCTCAACAGATGCTGGTATATCAACCTCTTCATTGGACTCTGTCAGAATTCTAAGACCATAAAAAATAAGATAAGAAATAAAAAAGGAGACATCAAAAGATGCAATAAAGTAGGTCATAAAATTATTTCTAGCATGCATTAAAATGTAGCAAATATTGCTGCAATACTACAAGTAAGTTAAATCTATAGCTTGATGTGTTGTATTGCATTGTTACATTTGTCAAGAGAGATTTACCAGAAATCCTGACTACATTTAGCAACATTACTTGCTCATGCTGCCTTGGAGAAAACAGATGAAGTAAACTAAAAAAAAACTACTTTTGGCAAAGATTTTAGTTTATACTGGGGCTTTTCAGGACTTAAGGAAAGAGCAGCAAGGATATCAAAACAGAGAAAAAGATGCCGTCTTGCGAACACACACACAGACTGACAGGACAATTGTAGTACCCTTGACTATACACCTATGGCATGGGTAAGGACAATAAACACAAGCCACCCAATGACTTACTTTAAATGAAGAATGTAAAAGTTCAAGATGATTTAGTGGCAGATGCTTTAATAGAAGTGAGACAGATAGCAAAACTGGCAAAGGAAACAACAAAAAATATTGACAATTTCATTAAAACAAAGAAAAACACAAGCAACCTTATGTCTTACTTTAAATGAAAAAGTTAAATTCAAGATGCTTAGTGGTTGACAGATATTGCCTACAAAAAATCTTAAAATTAAAAAGGTAAAAATAATAAAAACCAAATATATTTTTATTATAAAGAATAACCATACAGTATGCTACCCAAGAACTTACTTAAAATGAAGAACGTAACTTCTAGATTATAATATTATGGCAGACACTTTATGAAAGCAGCGAAACAAACTGCATAGATGATGTTAGTAGAAACAGGCAAGGATAAAAACATGTCATTAACAATACTAAAACTAATGAACCCCATTAAAAATTAAACCTCCGGGAACATTACTGTACACTTGTTTTCTAATTTTGTAAATGAATTAAAATTGACCTCAGTATGGAAGACTATTGTTGTTGACACCAATTTGTATCAATAATTGGAAATAAATTATACCAGTGCATACAAAAGTCTACAATAGAAAATTTTGTACCAAGTATAACTAAAGCTTTACAATAATCATAAATGGTTTCCACAGTACTTTGTCCACATTTGCTGCTAAAGAAGTAGCAAAATAACATAACACAACATAACAAATTAAAGACAACTGGCATGTATGTATGACTATTTCAACATTACTATTGTACGTGTATCTTTATCAGGCTGGTAACCAAAGTGTAAATGCATCATTTACAAATATTTATGGGGAATCCATATTGGTAGACAGTTAAAAAAAACCTTTCAGTTGAAAGTGTAAAAACATACACAATTTATGCACTATTAATATTAAATTCGTGTCATGTGTTCAAAAGAATTACTATATGAGTCATCAATTTTGAAAAATGTAATGCAATAATTATTTAAATTAACACAACTTGCAAAACTACATATTACATGTACATGTATATCTTTGTATCATGGAAAGCCATAAGATGAAAGGCACCACGTTGGTTTTATATCTGGTAGACGATCACTTCCGGTGCAATATACATATTTACCAGGATGTGACATAGCTATGATTAAAGGCACCGACAGTGCAATATATATATTTCACAAGAAGTAATGCATGGTTTGTTCAGTTGTGATAACAATGATAACAAAAGGTCATTTCTAAAATAGCAAAATAATTCATTAATATAAGATTTTGTAAATAAACTGATATAATTGTATTCTTTATTTCTGCAAAGATTGATTGAAGTGCAAGCCCATTATATTCCAGAATGATTTCAGTCATTGCAACGACCTTTTATCAACAAGTGTAGCTCCTACTAGTCAATTTGAGATGGATTCTGTACCTCTAGAAACATCTAAAGATTATTCTTTACTGCTAGTAACATTTTTACAACCACACCACCATTGAGTAAGTACATTCAAATCTCTATTAGTGTCCAAGGGTTCAAATCTTGTACTAATTTCTTCCATTTCATCAGCACTAGTGAAGGCTAACCTTTATTGAGCACTTTACACATTTTCATTCGCTTCTTTTGCTGCTTTTTCTCGTGGTTCTCCTCCTTCAGCCATATTGGTCCCTTACAGTTGTACCATGTGCTACTGAGCATGCGCATAACCTTTCCTTCTTATGGCTTCCCATTATACAAGCCGTATAGAACTTGACCTTTCCCTCGTTGGTGTATCAGATATACACTCATGATATTCAAAATTCCTCGGGCTACGCCCTCGGGATTATGAATATCATTTTCGTGTATATCTGATACACCACTTGGGGTCATGTTCTATATATTACTTGTATAGCCACAAACAAAAGGTCTCAGAAAAGCTCAAAAACATAATTGTAGACTGATCAAAATTACATTAATGCATTAGAACATAGATAAAAATGTTAAAAGTACAAATTATTAAGTTGGGTATTTGTAACCATAGTATACAGGCCAAAAATATACATGTATGCCCGTCAGCAGTTATTAACTTATTCAACAGTAGTAGTGACTTTATAAAATGTGCATTGTTTCACAAGTATACACTACAATGACAATTATGCATTTAATTTGTCACAACACTTCCATTAAAGGTTATGTACATGTACATGTGCATAGCATATGAATTATAATAATTGCAATAACAATTTGTGATAAAAGGAGTAATAATAGATTGCACACCATTTTAGAAAAAACTCAGACATTGCGTTGAGGTTGTACAAGTTAAGATTACTTAAAGTCATTTAGTTTATCATTATTAGCTTTCACGTAAGAATAAGACATGAATAACAAAACACACATAAAAGGCAGAAATGAAACAAAAAGCATTTATGAAGGCGAGAGATGAAGGCCCTGGATAGACTATATCATGCAAAATGAAGGGCAACTATTGTAATACTTTGCAGTTTTATGAGAAAGCAAAGTATAGTTTACCGAAATAAAAAAGTGCCAGAAAATTTGTGGTGCCTATCATCGATAGTTTACTCTTGGCAAGAAATTAGCTTAAACTTTAAACATAACAATGTTCCCCAACACACACACTCATTTACCCTGATATTATTTTGAGCTATTGGTACTTGCTGCATACCTAAGTCAACACGGCTCGAGACATCATTACATGCCCTGTTATAGTACAAAAACATGGCAGTACAATAGTAATGCATTGGCTACCTCACGACTGGTTCCTTGCTTTAGAAATAATTTTTAGTTAGCTGGAAAGCCAATGCATAAGTTACGCTCCTATAGTACTGACCTCTGACGTAGAGGTATCCTCCATTATTCTTTAAGGTGTGGCTCTGGCTCAATGGTGGTAACCACTCCAAATCAATTAATATAACACTTTAAACAGCCTTGATTGTAGCTTACTTGTCTCTACTGTAGAAGCTAATCTTGAGGAAAATAAAAAGATTCCCAGCCACTAGTGATAGATGAACACCCTTCACCATCTGGATGAAGCCTACACTGCTTTACTAATAATGCAGGATTAGTGTCACTATGAATGAGAGGCTTAAATTCAATAATAAAAAAAATTATACTGTCCCCGGACACTCATAACAATAATCTTTACCCTTTGACATGAATTCGGCATTCTACTTTCACACCTAAAGAAAAAGGTTATGTCAATTAAAGTCTTCCCTTTTAAGGGTGAAAAGGTAAATATACTTAGTATAACTACAATTATAGTTGGGCTATAAGTATTGTCACCCCCATATTAAAAAAAGGAAGCCAAACTCAATAGATTCATATCCAATGACATTGGAACAGGTACTTTAATGACATAAGAACTTAAGAGGGAAAAAATCATCATACTACAACTCACGACTTATTTTATGTCACTAAAAAGTTGTTGGGTTCACAAGCTTTGCAAGAAATTAAACTTGGAATTGTTAGGTAGTGTCAGCTTTTTGATATGTGAAAACTTCAAGCATCCAAGACCTTTCGTTGCAAAGTTTGAGCCAAATTATTAAATTTTGTTCTCAACCTTACCTTACAGCTTCAGCATCCTTAAATAAAAACACCAGACTAAAATTCATCTATGTACAACAATAAAAAACAATGAAGTAAAATAAAGAAAAAGGTATGTTTCAATAACACTCAAACCGGCTTGCTTCAATGAAGCTACGTGACACTGACTTTAATCATAGTAATGGACACAAACTTCTTCAACTATCACATTTTACAGAAAAATAAGAGTCTGCATACACTTTACAAACAATACGAGCATGCAAGTACCTTTGCCTTTACTAGAAAAGTGTAGTTTAGCTATTTGAGGTAGAGGACTAGCTTTTGCTATCTTAGCTAACAGTTATTGTGTTCATTGGTCTTCTAACTCGATTCACTGAATCCTCAATTTTGAGCATCACATTGATGAGTTGCTGACATGATGCATGAACCTCCTCCCCCTAATAGGGGAGAAGGTCATGCGCATGCTCAGACTTAAAGTCTGACAATGCACAGTGATCAGTCACCTGAGACAAGTCAATTGGGACAAGAAGCAGCAGCAACTTGCTCCTGTATTCTCACAGCAGTAAGTTAAAAGATATGTAGCTGCGGTTACTTATGTATTGATAGAGAGAATCAGCTGTGTGTTCGGATACTATCCTCAGCGGCTATAGGCTAAGCCTGAAACCAGTGAAGCGTTGCTTTGGACAGGTAAGGGATTTTTCTTTACTCATTGGGGTGGATTGTGTCGTTGTAGGAGATTATATGATAACATGGTTACAAACCCCTGATTTTAATAAATGTCTGTACCCCCCATATCCAAATGAGAAACTAGACAAAAACAATGATAGCAATCTGTGAGGGATTGGGAAAAAGAAGTTTGAGAGAATGTTTATAGTGTAGAACACTGCAACTGAGAATTGGAAGACATGAACGTACTCAAAATTTTTTAAGTACCCTAGTGCCAACTGTTCTATAGAAGTCAATGGAGGCACAAAGTAAGTGCCTCACTTAGCTGCTGTTGTTCAATCAAGTGTTCATTATAAGAAAGAACAGCTGCCTTTAATGTTGTCAATTCATCCTGTTGCAAATTATCACAAGCAGTAATTGTACATTATGTGCCAAAAAGATAATGTAATGATATTGTGAAATGAGTTATTGTGACTCTGATTATATGGTTTATACTGTTGTATATAAATGCATGTTGTGTTAATAGTAATTTCAGTGTTTGGGTGTCCTCTATAACAGGACATTAAAGTTATGCTTATGTGTGCTCTCACTCACTCTTCCAGACTGATAGCATTTCTTATGTAATTTCTAAATAATTGAGGTGGACGACTCCGGCGACTCACTGCTTTGGTGTTTCTCTTTTTTGTGTACTAAGTCTGGCTACTAGCACCTATTGGATGTGTGCTTACGAGGCCTGGTTGTTCAACAAGCTTCATTTCTTAGATCATACTCTGACGACTCATTGTCAAGTCTGTTGACCTGAAATTAGCCTTAAAAACAGATGTGTTTTGCATTGTAGTCTAAACCCATCCATAATCACTCATTGCATTCTCCTGTTTCCTTATGTCCTACTCATTCATCATTAGTACTTGCAACAACCATTGTCTCCTCTAGTTATAATATTTTGGTCCTAGCAGTTTATGGTAGAAACATTACTGTTGCTACTGGCAATGAGACATCTACCTTGTTCAGTGCTTCTATGCCTGCTACATGTACCTCACTCACATGGAACGTCGAGTTTGCTTTCCCTCTTTAAAGCCAACTGCTATTCATAGTCTACTGATTTTTCAATTCATTCATATTGACTTTTCATCTTGTAGGGGAGTACTATAGTGGGTTGACTCATTGTGAAGTAGAACTTATGACTTACTCATGATTACTGCTGTACATTAATGTATGTTGTGTTAATTATGATATCAGGTTTGGGTGTCAACCAATGTATATGAAGACTTAACCTTCACTTACGGATGCAAACACTCAGTCTTCCGGACTGATTGCTAACTTCTACATTACAATGGTAATTACCTTAGCAACGGGCAGCAATAATTGTGAAAAGTGAAGGTTTCTCTGATCGAAGCATAGCATCTTCTCTTTCGTACAAAGATTGGACATCCTTACACTGTGAACAGATTCTAGAAGTCGTCTGGATATAAAAAAATGCTCTTTCTTTTTTTAAAGACAGCAAGCATGGCAAATGAAGAGTACGGCCACAAAGGACGAGGTTTTTCTTGCTATAAGTATCGCTTATCTACAACAATACACCTTAATCTTTTAAAACTTTCCAGAGAGTCATTTAAGCTGTATAATTGATGCTCCTACATAAAATGGGTCTGATTTTGAGACTTAAGGTTGCAAGGTTATCATACATTAGTCAAATTTATGCACCATTGTGTTGCAAAATTCTTTTATTTCAAAAATATACAATGGGAAGGTCTCCTAAATCAATACTTTACAGTTTTTACTATTCAAAAACCATTAAAATTTATAAATTTGAATCAACACGATGAGAAGGTGGCGTCAATGAGTGTTGTGTCTTCAGATGGCATGATGCAAATAAAACAGTCATTGATCAGGATAATCTAGAGCAGGAGGACAGTTTTAGTGTTTTATTAACTATGTCTACAATGGGAGCTTCAAAAACATCATCCACTTACAAAGTATGAGAAGGCTTTCTACCATTCCACTCCGTATAAAAATATACAATAACTTCCGTTAGATGATTTTTGATTTCTGGCATGGCTAAAGGCCACTATACACCAGGCAATTCTATTTGAGGCAATTTCTGGTTACTTTGATGTTGTAAGCAATGTGTTGCCTACAATAGAACAGGTTTCTTTTCTAGGCAACAGTGTTGCCTGAAGATCAAAGTAACCACAGATTGCCTGCAATAGCATTGCCTGGTGTATAGGGCCTTTATGTGCAATCATTACACTTCCTTTATCTTCTGTAACTTTCCTGGAACACTGACTTGCTTATTGAAGCTATTTTTTTGATGCAGACCATCACTATC
Organism: Amphimedon queenslandica; assembly: GCF_000090795.2. Classification (NCBI taxonomy): domain Eukaryota; kingdom Metazoa; phylum Porifera; class Demospongiae; order Haplosclerida; family Niphatidae; genus Amphimedon; species Amphimedon queenslandica. Next base: position 101,508 of record NW_003546393.1, on the reverse strand, counting down.
CTTCACAGAAAAGGCTTGAATTCAGGTTACAATGAATCAGCTATAATTATGACAATGAAATGGGATACAGTTATGTACATTTCATTGTGTTTAGCATAATAATTACCACTTGATTTCATCTTGCTTTTAGAGCCTGCAAACTAATAGCATGCAGTTGTTGGTACAGTAAAAGAGTCGAATCTTGATTGCTAGAGCATGGATAAGTTTTGAAAGAAGCTTGCATTATTGGACTTCTACTGAGTGCTCACACTTATACCCCAATAATAGCAATTTCTCTTTACTCTTGCCTTTGCTTCAAACAGACCAGTACAAATAATTCCTACTTGTCATTCCTACTTGCACAATCTTTTATTTTTGTTAGTTTGTTTAAAACCTGTTTTGAAGACCATTCATATAAATTGCATCTGGCAGATTGTCTTCACACTTGAAACTAATTAAGTTAAGACAGGAAGTGTTGTATAAACTAATGACCCTCTAGAGTTAACTTAACAATAATCTCTATTTGTTAACAGTGGCCATTGATTTATACAGTATTTCCTGTCTTAAATTAAGGCCTTACTTTAATTTAAGATTCTCAGCCTTAACTATTAATAGAGTTAAACAAATTAATCTAGTGTTGTCTCAACGACCAATTAGGAAGTCTGAGCTTATTTCCAACAATTGCTCAGCAAACCTAAGGCGAATTTGCAGTGCAAAGTTTCTCTAGCAATCTTCTTCATTGAAGCCAGACATTCTAATGTATAATTTTTTTTGAAGCCTGGACAACTACTATATTAAGTTAGTGACTGCCTCTGCATTCTGGCTAGCATGGCTAGGGTGCTTGGCCACTTAATGTTTTGCATGCTACTAGTTTATTAATTGAAATCTAGCTAACTCATGGCCACATGCCATGCATCATTTTTGTGTACAATAGGTTTTAGATTTTACCTGGCACACATTGAAACCTTGTTACGACGATCACTAACAAGAAAACTCACTTCCAATCCTTGTTTAGAAATAAATTTGATGAACCAAATCAAATCTTCTTTCTCCATTTAAAAACTTGACCTAACTTATTACACCTTAAAAAATTTAAAGTGTAATAGTTTCATGGCTGTATCAATTCAACATCTAGTTTTCCAACTCGAGTAAATTGTGAAATTAAAACTTAGCACAATAGCCTGGGCAATCACAGGAAGCATGACGACCTACCGTGATTGGTTTCATTTCCTTCTTTAATGAGCAGTTTAATAAATCTTCATGTTTCCATGTCTGTAAAAATAACTGTGGACTATTTCACAGCACTTTTTATTTAACTTATTAATTTTTTGTGTTTTTAATTTAACAATGTGATGTACAAAGTTAAATTTAAATCATATATATATTTACAGTATCAATAGAGCCACTTAAAATAAAAATCATGGCCCGTGAATACACACCCCTAGGTGGCATCTGAGGGTTTCATGAATATCAGGAAATCTGGACCTCTGTTTTTGGAGAAAATAGCCATCAAGCATGATACACAGATATTGAGGTTGGGACATCTTCCATAGAAAATTTCAAACAATGTTTATTAGTTAACCTGAATGGATTAAAGCAAATGGTTTAAAATATTAGTTAAACGTGTCCATAACAGCTGTTGAAGATGAGCCTACATTTAGCAAATTGACAGATATCGTTTTAGTTAACTTATCAATAATTTTACTACAAACACTGCAATACAATATATTAACATTACTGGATCTTTTTTTAACACATTGCTGTAGCTATAGCAATGGCATAAAGCCCACAATCTGTGCAACCACTTTGTAAGGCATTACTGTGACAGGTATCTTATTGAGGTCAAATGACGATGTTAGGCTGATAATTACTTTCTCTGCATCTTGTGGTTAGTCATGATACAAGGAATCGTATTAAATTGTGAGATCAGTAAGAGTTGTATGAAAGTATGCATGTGCTTATCACTGACCAGTGATTCCTTCCAATAGAAATAATTTGAATGATGTTAACATTAGAAAGAGGTTCCTTGCTTTGATAACGTGTTGATTGTGAACCATTTATGTATCAAAATTTGAGATTTCAATAGTAGCTGTGCTGCACATATGTGAAAATCAGTCAACCATTTGCGAGTTGTAATAATTGTTTTTTCTTTATCATTCAAGGCCAATTTACCAATTTTCACCCATTTTGAAGTCTTAGAAGTATTTGTAAGACAGTGTGTCGTAATTTTTATTTCTTTCTTATTCGAAATGAAAGTCCCAAGCATCCTCTAGTGGTACAAAGACAGTCTTTTAGCAATATACCTGTTTGCACAAACTTAAATGGTAAATCTTTCTTGTGGCTTAAGTATTCAAGGCACTCATATGTAACTGTACATAAATAATTGCAGAAATATATGATTTCATTGTGCATATTCTTTGACATAACCTGGTTTCTTATTCTATTTGGTACCAAGCACAGAGTACTTCAAAACAATTCTCATTAACGGGTGCACTGTTTCTTTTATAGCCTGTCATTTTTCCTTTCTTCTCCTGTTTGGCAAATTGTAGCACTCTTCCTAACATTATTGTACTTCCTATATTAAAGGCACAAACTTCTCAGTAACTAGATAACTTGACAGTATAGGAAAGTTACTACTTTCTTTATTGATTTTTGATCTGTTCGTTGCTTTATTTGGATCTTACACAAAAATTCTATCTGAAGAAATGCATTCACTGTCTTGTATAAGCCAAATCACTGTAGTGTATACTTCTTTCCTTTGACTGTTATTGCTACAAATGGCTTTAACTTCTCTTCTTGTAAATCATAATTTCTGCCTGTGTCATTGTCCTGACATGTGTATATAGGAATTTTCATCTCACTTTCAATTGGAATAAGCAGCTTTTCTTGCATTGCTTTGTTTTTTAACTGATCATTGTTCTAGTGAAGAACATTTACATCTTTTACAACATCTTGTACTGCTTTGATTGATGTATTATAAGCATCATTAACTGGTAAATCATTTTCTGCAATACTAAGTTGTTGGCTATTGGTGGATCTTATCAATCATCTATTTTTTCTGCCATCCCAAGATTAATTATTGATCTATTAGCTCTCAATTCAGCTCTTTCTAGTGCCTCTTTTATCATCTCATTGGTATTCCTGTTAAGTATTTCGTTATTGTCAGGGTTATTCTCAACGCAAGCTGCAGGACCTTCTTTGGAATGATGTGGTTTCATTCTGGGGCATAAAATCCCAAGGTTAAACTGTGATTCCAGATCATGCGTGATAGCCAGTTTGTTAAGCCTATGCAGTACACCAAGCATACTGAAGTTGATTATAGTAGAAAAAGTTCCAGTCATGCTTCTCAAGGAAGGAAATGTTTGTTCACAGCTTTGTGAGCCTAAAATCCCTATCGAGAAACATTGCTGTTCCTCACTGTAACGTAGTGTCAGAATAACTACCAATAGAGAATATGCAATTCTTTTCACACAGACATAGGAATTTGAAGTGATGAAATTATCCTTGAGTGTAAATTTCCAATGGCGAAGACAAAAAGTGGCATACCATATTTCTTCTATTCTTTGCAGTGGTGTCATCTTTTTTGTAGAAAGCTATTGCTGATGACAACTATCAATGTAGGTATTTTGTGCCCAGGGCTTCCGGAATGTCATCTAGACTATGTGATGCTTTAGTTATATTTTCAACAGCTGCAAAATTTTGCTTTTTATGATGGTCTAAATCCCGACCTGGAAGGCCACATTCACTTTTGCTTTTAGTTGTGTCACCATTGTCAAGTGAGAACTGCAGGATATAAACGATCCCATGGGTATTATGATTCATGACTTAAGGAGTCCAGATTTTAATTTAACCCCTATATGGACCTTATCTTGAAAGCATGTCAGTGTAAACAATTTGAACACAGCCATTTATCAAATATAAATGGAGGATTAATATTATTTTTGTTAAGAGATCGTGATACATAATCATCAGTAAGGTGTACTGCTATCCTCATTGCTTTCATAAGACAGGAGTCCCCATCTGCAGAAAAATTTAAGAACCTTATTCCTTGCAGCAAAAGCTCATAAGAAATAAAATTCCATTGAGTAAGTGTGTCTTCTGATGTGAACTTGTTGTTTGTTCCAATAACTGATAAGCAAAAGAAAGGTGTTCCTTGTGTTTTAATGGCTGAACAACATACAAGTATGCATAATTTGAAACATCAACAGTCTTGAAATAAATTTCGATATTTGCAAACAAAGCTGCTATAAATGTGTCTTTCTTTTGTAGCCCATCCTAATCATTTGGTAGCACAAACCCAACACATTGATTGGTCGAAATGTCATATTCAACCTTAATTACTCTTGTTGTGTCCTCCAAAATGATAACAATGAAGGGAGCTTTGTGGCTTTTTAAATGATCAACACAAGAGCATCATATCTGAAATCTTCTCTAATTGCTGTGCATAAAGAATGATGAGTTGCACAGATTTTAGGGATTGTAGAGCTTCAGGTACAATAATCTGTAAGAACTCATAAGCCATTGAGCCACAATATATAAAGGTAAGGGAGGCAACTTTTTAATTATTTCTGTATGCCTTCTTTGCTTGGCAACCTTTCTGCAGTTGTTTTGTGCATTTGTAAAGACACTTTATAGAATTGTAATGTTATTGTTTTCTTTGATTGAATGAGTTCATGGTTCTTACAGTGAGTTCAAAATTTGGACTAACTTATCATTATCTTTCATAAGAAGAGACAATTTATTGATAATGGAATAGTAATCAGTCATTGTGTAACAACATGCTGCTGCTGATCTCCAACTTTCTCTTCTTTTGCGCCTCCCATGACCAATATGTATGAGTGCGTTTTGCTCCTCTTAAACTTTTGGAAGAGGGGCTTAATGAATAACCTGGCTTTGTGAAGATGAAGCAATAGCTGTGGTTGGCATTGCTGGTTTTGGCGTTAGTGTTGTTTGTGGTGTTAATGAGGTCACATGTAAGACAGAGGGAGTCAATGTGGGAGGTGCTGACAAAGCAGGCAATGATGAGGTTCCAGATGATATTGTAAGGTCATCTTTGTTATGATCAGCAAACATTGTTGAAATATGGAAGACTGGGTGTGTTCTACTTGCGCAGTAATAGCAGTGAGAGGAGAAACAGGGATTTGTTTTATATAATGATATTGGATCAGGAGATTCATTACCATTGTATAGTGTTTCACTAAAGAAAGAGTTGTTTTGAACAATAATCATTTGGTTTTGAAGGGAGAAAGAAAAAATGTAAACTATTGCTGCAATTACACTACAGAAGTGGGTCAAACCATGCTGAACTAGCTGAGGTGGCCCTGTTGTACTAACCATGCTGGCCCGGTTTGGGCCAGCTCACTTCAGCTCAGTTTCGTTACTGTTTACCCTATCAAATAAATCTGTGATGGCCCACTTTAAACAGGGCTGGCTCAGTTAAAGAAGCTGGTGTATATCCTACTTCTTTATTTTCTTTTTTAAATTTTTGAAGTGCTTTGACCAATTGGTGATAGACCACTATTTGGTACATGTCTGTCTTTGCTGTATATTAAAGATTTTTTAATTTTTTGAAAGTGGTGACAATTTATGGCAACTGTAGATTCTGAGGTACTCGAATCTGACAATGACCTTTTACGACTATTTCACAATTTTCCCCTTCTTGCAATCAGCAAAACTTTCCATTATTACTTCAAAGCCACTGTGAAACTTTCCTTGTAACATCATTAGAGACTGTGGAAATGTCTGTTATTGAAAGGACTTTCAGTTTTTTAGAAGGCTTTCCATTTGCCACTGACCTTTTATTTTTTGACCCAACTTTTGATTGCATGTACTTATTACAAATACACGAATGGGACTCATTAAACTGCAACACAAAGTTTTCAAGAAGAATCTTATGACCCAGTAAAAATTCAAACAGTAATGATGTATCTGCAAGGTAACATGTGCCTAAACAAGACGGCAGGTATTTCTTTCTTTTGTCATTATATTCTTCAATTAGTAATGGAATTATGTTCATCAGGTGAAAACGTCATAGAACAGACTGCATGTATGTTATGAAACCCAGCTAATGATAAGCAATTCACCATCTATTTACCTTCATGGCATCTAAATGTGACCTATAACAGACTGCAGATTACAAGGCAATTGATTATGATTCTAATACCATTACATAGTGTTACTTCCATATGTGCTTGAAGCAGTTGTATTATTTATATCATGATCAGCTGTTGAGTTTTCTGTGACTGTCAGTCCTGTTCTTATATCCATTTCAGTCTTGTTAAAATCAAACAAGGAGCTGACAGGCAGCTTGAATATATCTAGTTTGCTTCAAAAGAGCTATAGTGATGATCGTGACAGTACTGGGTAGATCTACACTGATTAGGCTAAGATAATTAAGCATTGTATGTGTCACTCAGTTGCAGTATTGGTCTACAAACTTTTGCAGTAGTGGATTTTATATAGTGAATTAAGGCTTAGGGAACATCGGATGTGTCCGGTGTCAGTAAACCAGTTCTAAACAATGAAACAAACTGCATGAGATTACTGCGCAAACACTTGCATAACTATCAGTTTTACCTTAGTGCCAGACTAATGCCTATCTACTAGATTTAAGTTGGCACTAATAGCACAAAGAGAAAGGCAGTGAGAAAAGAGAACAGAGTTGAGCAGCCTATGAAAATTTGAATGGAACTATTTTATTAAAATTAGACAATTATTAACTATTATTTACAGTTACAGTTTGTTACTATTCATAATAAAGTGTGGCTAGACTACCAGACTCTTGTGAGAATTTCACTGGAATACTGGAAAATTTCTAGTAGTACTACTACTACTTCAACTGTGGACTATTGGCCATTAGCTTTGGAATACTGGACTTACTCTATAATAGTGGACTGCCAAGTTGACTCCCACTTAAAAATACTGGCGTACTGCCAAAGTGTACAGGACTACAGCCTCGTTTAGGAATGTTCATCGAAAACTAAGTATTGCAACAGCTAGTTGTTAATCGGTTAGAATTAAGCCTAACATATGGTAAACCTAATTTTAGCTCCAGGATATTACGCAATGCTTAGTTTCCAAATAAAGACAACAAAAATGACCCATTTCATTGGGTCATTATTGACCCCAACAGGCACTATAGGGTTAAATTGAGATATGCATATAATGTCACAATTAACTTATTCATACCTTCAATCTCACTTTTTTATATTCTAAGACTTTTTTAATTTAACAGCACCTTTGCTTTACAAGAAGTGGTTGACTGATCTGTGACAATTAAAAATAAGTTCAATGAGTTCAATTTTTTGTAGCTGGAAGGAAATCATTTTTCTTATCTGGTGTTCCCAAAGCATCATCATCTGGTAAACAACAAAGCCGCTCTTTCTTGCACTGTTTTGTTGCTGTGCACACTTATTGCGACCATCAGGTGTATGATCCTCATATTGTCCTAATTCCTTTTTGAATAGCCATTATTTCAAAGCATTAGGTAGCATCTTCGCAGTAGGTCGCCATCATTGCTTCTTTTAACAGTAATTGATAAAAAGATTTACCAAAGCAATTGTGACATTGAACTGCATTTGTTGATAATGGTAACTCATCAAACATTTCGGAATTCATATCAGAAGCACGTCAAACGTTTGGGAATTCATGTTAGAAGCAAGATGTCAGCATTTCTGCGACTGAGCAATTATTACATTTACATGTACATGTATACTGGGCGACTTACTGGGATGAGTAGGCTTGCTCCACCATTCACAACAGTTAGAGCTAGATCTCCAATATAAGAAGTAAGAGTAGTTTGATTCGTGCTACTGCTAGATGCAGGAGTAGTCTCACTGGCAGTGGTTGGAGCAATCTTTCCGTAGTCTCTTGGTGAATGTTACGCACATGTAGTTGGTAAAACGAATTACTAGTATTCATGCTATATGGGAGGCGACTTTTTCAGTCTTCCAATAGACCACCCAGAGTGAGAATTGCTTGTGTGGGAAGACTATTACCGTTGTAAGGTGTGGTTTACAATGAAATAAATTCCGGCCGCCATTTTGGTTGGCAAATTTCAATGGAGAGCAAACGGGACGACATAAAAACAAAACCTGTATTGAGAATTCTGGAGCAAATTTGACCAAATCTTTCACAGGATAAGATTAAAGGTAGCTATTCTTTCTTATAACAAGCACTTTTTAGCTATTGATAGAGCTACAGCAGGTAATTGAGGCATTTTCTTCGTGCCTCCATTGACTTCCTTAACAAACTTGCCAGCCAAAATGGCAGCCAATTATGGTGTGTGGGCGGATACAGTATATAAAATTAATGAAATTCATAGCTTTTGCAATTCTCACTCTGGGTGGTCTATAGACAAAAGACCTTTTCGTTTCATTTTCTTCAACTTTAAATCCACAAAATTTCCAAACTTTACTCTTTCCACCTGGCCAAGGACAATAAGGAGTAGAAGGACTGTTAGCTTCTGCCATTTTGACCACGTGTCAGTAGTTAATTATTAATAATAGTTAATTAACTCTATTTGATAGAAAATAATTTAATAGTGATAAATCATTGCTTTAATTTAATTGATATTACTGCAGTGTCTATTATATCTCACATCCTGAAGTGCATTTTAATTCTTTGTCGTAGGATGTTTGAAAGAGCAAAGTATGGGTTCATCCCAACCTTACTATTTTTAAGAAAAGGTTTTAGTGTCTCCCTAGAGGTACTAGTAAGTCCTGCTACTGGAAACATAATGAAATGATAGGAGAAACTACAACATTTGGCCAGTTTTTTGGCTTTTTATGCCTTGCACTACAAACTGTGACATGATAAAGCAGCAGAAAGTAACTTTTTCAATTGAATGGACAAGTTCTGTCTGTGTAAGGGTTGCCCTTTTAAAAGCACAACACCTAAATATAGATGTAACAGTTGCTTCTTGGACAGAATGAATGAATGAATGAATGAATGAACTGGAGCACCAAAGTACATACCCTCGCGACAGTCTGTCTGTATGTCACGGTTTTAATAGATTAAGTGAAACTTAGTGAGGGTTTTGAGCTAAAGGTGTGGCTCAATCAAGCTATGATCCACCTGAACACCCATTTTAAGGGCGAAAAAGCATTATTAATTTTTTTCGACTATTAATGGCAGTCCAGGAAATTATTCTGATTATACCTTGCTCTAGTATACTTCAGTCTTAATAAGCTTCACTATGAAATATGTCACCACACATAATTATTATGAAATATCTGCAACATACCGCCTAATGCTATACAGTGTCTATAGGCACTGAGCTCAAGTGCTTGATGCCTATATACACTACATTATATTTTAGCGTAGAGCCACACAAATATATGTATAATATATAACATGACGATATATGGGTTAATCACCCAACACTGAGGGTACTTTGAATTGATATCACCTGAGGGCTGAAGGCCCAAGGGTGATATCATTTAAAAGTATCTAAGGTCGAGGGTGTATTAACCCACATTACCGTGTTATGTATGATATATTTCATCTATGAATCTCATTAATGATACAAATTTTATTATGCAGTGAATTCAATGCCATGGCTACTGGAAGTGCTACTGAAATTAAGGTTTCAGTAAGTTGATATGAAAATAGTTATTTTTACTAAATTGTGCATGATGTTTAAAGTGACTTATCAAAAGTGCAAAATTCAGTTTATTATCTTTGAAAATATTATCCTTAACTAGACGAATGTAAAACATTAAAAGGCAAGCCTAAGCAAGCGAAGCATAATAACAGCAGATCTTGATACTAATGCATGATTGTGTAGAGCATATCACAAGGCTATAAAGCAGTCAGTGAGTCACTGCATGTAGTTGTATCTATGCTCTCATTGAACAATTATAAGAGACAATAAAAAACTTATTATCTCTGTTTTCATAACTTTCTTGCTGATAGAGAATTGCTTCGATAACATATCAGTCTTTTCTTTCTGCAAGTAAGATCAAAACTTGCTACCATTTCATAGCATTTGCATTTGACATTTTGTTTCACTGCAACCGCACTGACATTGAAAATGAAGCTACCACATTAGATCATTGACAGATAAATACCATAAATCATGAAATTTTCTTTTTAAAAATATTTTCGCGGTTGAAGTGACCCGCGAAATTTTAACACATGAAATATTTTCTACAATGAATAATAAAAATACTGGAATTATTCCAACGTACAGTGGTGCACACACGAGGCTCTTCTAAAAGCCCAATGAAGGCCTGAAGCTCTCACCTATGAGGCTCATTGTCAGTTTCAGTCCTCTCACGAACAACTTCCATAGAATAGCTCTCCATCCTTAATAAGAGTTAGTAGCTACCTGTCCAGTTTATGACGCATCTAAAATTTTTCAAGTTAAAAAAATTCACCTATGGGTCAACCAGCAAAAATAAAACACCCTGAAAAAATTTCTCGCCAATTTGTTTTAAGATGAAAATTTCCCAATTTACGGTAGATAGTACAAAAGTAGTAAGCTTGCAGACATTGGGCATGACCAGAAGATGGGTATGATACAGGTACCTACATACATTTGTACAAAAGTTTTGTCTGAGTGGGGCTTGCTCAGGTTTGCCTCAATAAAAGCCTTCCCAGCAAAAAAATCTTACTATGATCTAGTATTATCTGATCAGATAAAGTAAGGTGAGATAAGAATTAGGAACAACCTTATAAGATCTTATTTGGATCAATCTTAGCTACTATATACAGGCATGATCTTACGTATGGTAAGACCTTACATGCAATATCACTGATAAGATGTACATGCCTGATCTTACTTAAGATCTTACATGACTTATCCTACTATAATACTGATAAGATGTATATGCCTGATCTTACTTAAGATCTTATTACAATATCACTTATAAGATGTACAGGCCTGATCTTACTTAAGATCTTACATGACTTATCTTACAATATTACTGATAAGATGTATATGCCTGATCTTACTTAAGATCTTACATGAATTATCTTACACTTCACATCATTTTAAGTCATAAAAGATCTTGAAAGACGTTACAAGTTGCGTGATGTCACATAAAGTAGTTGACAACCCACGATAGCTTTTATAAAAGTATGAGCATATAAAGAAAGCAAACTTTCAACTAAATTAAACTTAATTAAGCTATAATAACGTCATTATTATGCATTTAAGCAATGTAAGTTCTTGCTCAAATCTTAGAATTGCAGTCATTTTAATACTATGGGATATGCTTGGAATCCCAAATCTGAACTTAACTATTTCTTCAAGGTCTTGACAAGACCTTGCAATATCCTTCATGATATTAGTTCATAACAAGTAAGAGTCTTAAAAGATCATACAAGATTTAATTCCAGATCTTGACTGATAATGTAAGATTTAATTCCAAATTTTTACTGAAAATGTAAGATTTTATTCCTGATCTTGTCTGATCATGTAACATTTAGTTCCTGATCTTGACTGATCATGTAAGATTTAGTGCCTGATCTTGACTGATAATGTAAGATTAATCGTCAGACCATGCTTGATCATGTAAGACTTATAATATCTTGGCAAGATTTATCATAAGATCTTGGCAAGATTTGGAACTTCTTGTCTAATGATCTTGCAGGAACAGGCATGATTAAACATGCAAGATCATTTGTAAGGTTTCATAAGATCTTAAGTAAGATCTTACGTAAGATTTTTTTGCTGGGTTATATCAACTAGCATTACAATTTGGACCTTTTCGCTTCAAGTTACAGAGATACTTGGACCCGAGAAATGTGTGCAAATGATTTAATAAAAGAGAAGCTATAGTGTCATTGTTCTCAATAGTCAATTTATTCTGTGTAGGTGACTGGTACTGATAAATGTTTATCTATACTGACAAAGAAATTAGCCAAACAAAAGAAAGATACAAATCACTTTCAGTGTCAGATTTTGCAAGTTGTAAGATGAACAATTTCAACAAGATATTTTCAAGTGCATCAATTGATGGATGCACTTATACACTCAGGTTTATATTTTCCTATAATGTAATGTGTTTATTTTGAAAGTAGTCCTGCCGAGCCAAGTACTACAAACCCTGAAGATGATCTGATGACTGAGCTTGTTTCAGCGACTTTTGAAATAATAACAGACGATAATGAATCCAATATAACTAAATGGTAAGACATACACAGCATTAGCGCTAGTTAAATACGGATCAATTTATCGCACAGTATTTGGCATATACGGACTGTTAACGGCAGGTCTGTATAGTCAGATTACGGAATAATTAAGATACCACTGTGGGACTGTCTTGCAACGGTCTTTTCCGTTTTCCAGCCGTATGTTACCCGTTTCTGCACAGTATCACTCCGTTTCGTCCCAATGAAAACGATTTACACCGTACTATTAATATTAGTATTAGGCCTCTCCCATATGATTCCTTGTTTCCCATTACCCGCCCGCATACTCCCGCATCATGTATTCATTATTCCACCCATCCATTAATTATACAGCACGTGCTCGCGAGAAGACATGTCAAGGGCACTCGGGCCAGTGTGACCGTGTAAATGTCGCCTTGCCAGCCGCCTTGATACATCTCTGGGGATACTGTATCAATATATAGTGTCTAGGAGGTGAGTTAGTTTTAGCTCCGATGTAATATTGATGCTTGAACGGCTTGCATGGGGCCACAGCCAGGCTGGGGCTATAGCCACCATAAATTCATACTGTGTAAAAATATTTTAGTATAAGATTATGCCACTCCAACGGGTATGTGTAAATGTGCTGTATACTTGGTAATTTTAGAAGTGGAAACAAAGTTTTTTTATGGTAGTGATGGTTGGTTTTGCAATTTCTGATCATGTGCATTTACATCATGTCGTAGTGATCAATACTGGTAAGCATGTGTACTGGCATGCATGAAGTTCAAAGCGGTGGGTTTTTATTTGGTATATACATATATATATATGCTAGACCATCATAACACCAAAAATGCACTGAGTGGGTGAGTTTGTTTATTTTATCATTATCACCTGCATGTATGAATTCTCTTTATAACGCAAACAGCATATTTTGCCAGTTAATTTCCCTGTAACATTACTGCTACTTACTCCTGTGTTATGCTCTACTTTTTAAAATGTTGTGTTATTATTTAAGCTCTTTCTGGTGAAGTCAGTACATGTAGTTCTTGCCTCAAGAATTATAAATTGTATTTACATGTACTGTATGTGTATGAATCATTCTGTACTACACACTATTAAGGCTTTTCTACACTTGAACCAGTTCCAGAAGTCAGCTCATCAATGCACTTTGAATGCGCATCAATGCACTTTGAATGCACATCAAGTGATTCCACACCATCTTTAGGATCATGTATATTTTGATAGTATTTCTGATCCAGCTGCCATTGGTTATCTATTGAATGCGCATTCAAACCACATATGGAGGTGGTTTGGCTTAATGCGCATTGAAGTCAATGCACATCAGGTGTTGAATGACTGGAACCGGTTCCAAACCAGTTCAGTGCGCATAAGAAGTGCTACTGTAGAAAGGCCTTTAGATTTCTTATACCCTTTTTTGTAATTCACAAAAGTATTAAGTGACTGTATAAAATTATTAATTTATCATGAGATTTGATGGCTACTAGCCTATTACAATTCAATATTCTAATAAATTTTTATATTCTGTAGTTTTGACTCCTTGTTCTCTTGTATCAGCTGGCCCTGCTGTTACAGCCAGGATAGGCTGAGTGTTCTTTTGTTGGTCCTGCTATTCACTCATGTGCCCTTATTATTCTCTCGTGGGTCCTTCTCACTATAGTATTCATTGGTGGGTCCTGCTTACTATTGTTCACTCGTGGGCCCTTCTCACTATTATTCTCTCGTGGACCCTTCTCACTATATTGTTCACTCGTGGGTCCTTTTCACTGTTATTTACTCATGGGCCCTTCACACTATATTGTACACTCGTGAGCCCTTCTCACTATTATTCTCTCGTGGACCCTTCTCACTATATTGTTCACACGTGGGTCCTTCTCACTGTTATTCTCTCGTAGGCCCTTCTCTTATTCTCTCGTGGACCCTTCTCACTATATTGTTCACTCGTGGGTCCTTCTCACTATTATTCACTCGTGGGCCCTTCTGGCTATATTGTTCACTTGTGGGTCCTTCTCACTGTTATTTTCTCGTGGGCCCTTCTCTTATTATTCTCTTGTGGGTCCTTCTCACTGTTATTCTCTCGTGGGCCCTTCTCGCTATATTGTTCACTTGTGGGTCCTTCTCACTGTTATTTTCTCGTGGGCCCTTCTCTTATTATTCTCTCGTGGGCCCATCTCACTATATTGTTCACTCGTGGGCCCTTCTCACAATTATTCTCTCGTGGGCCCTTCTCTTATTATTCTCTCGTTGGTCCTTCTCTCTATGTTATTCACTCGTGGGTCCTTCTCACTGTTATTCTCTCGTGGGCCCTTCTCTTATTATTCTCTCGTGGGCCCTTCTCACTATATTGTTTACTCGTCGGCCCTTCTCAACATTATTCTCTCGTGGGCCCTTCTCATATTATTCTCTCGTGGGCCAATCTCACTATATTGTTCACTC
>NW_003546393.1:84947-86161 GCF_000090795.2 Amphimedon queenslandica | reverse complement strand
CCGTTCTTTCTGATAGCAAGATATTGTTGCTGTGGTCTATTATTCGATTGAATGAAGCAATTACAATTGAAGAGTTTTTACAGAGATTGTGTTGAGCCTCGATTAGAGGGTAATCATTTTTAAGTATCTTCAGCTTATGTAGGGCAGGACAGAAATTCACTAGATCTTGTGGAAGAACTCAGTTTACCAGTTTTATCAGTAGTCTCATTATTTGGGCCATTCCTCAGGTACTTCGTAGTTTCTACTTCTCCTTCTCCTGTACACAATGATGTATCTACACATAACTCTACTTTACTAACAGTTCAAGCTTATTCTGTAAATGAGACAACAAAGAAAGATACACTATTTAATGATATTGTTTCTTTTCTTGCATCAAGTTCAGTTAGCTTTGAAGAGTCAGAGTTTGATGATGGTAAACAACTACTGGTACTATTACGTGATATTTTTTGGTACATTGATGGCCATCATCATGTCTTTGAACAAAGAGCAAAGGAAATTCCCCCAGTATTTAGTTTTTTAGTTGGCTATAATGTACCTCAGCTGTCTAAGCACCGAAAGCGCCTAACAATGAATATCTCATCTGATCAACTGCAAGCATACTCTTTAAAGCTGTCTACTTTTTTAAGTAAGCCATACTGGAACAGACCTCCTTGGGTGTCACTAAAACCTCACTTTTTTGCTTTGATGGAAAGTCTTTCAAGTTATTCTGAATATTAATGTCGCAAAAACAAATACATGAAGTTAAATCACAGGTCTCCAGCACCCATTAGAGAGGTAACACGTAATATTCATACGATGTTTGTGGAACCTTGCAATGATTCGTTACTACCATCTTTTAAGGTATTGAATGATGCACTTCTTGATAAAGAATATGAATGTACAGCCATCAGTCATATTGTACCACATGATGCTGTGGCAAAGCATAGATTTATTGATACACTTTTATCATCGAGGCTAACTTTTCTGCCATGATTTTATTATATACTCCAGGTAGCAACGTAGGAAATCTTCATTTTATGTGGAAAACATTTGAGACTAATCCATCAGTACGCTCTGAGAAAAGCACACCTGCTATAGAGGAAGGAAAACGAGATATTCCTATTTATCATACAAGGGCAATGAGGCGGGCTGTTTTTTAGAATTTTGGCCTTGTGTCTAGTAGCGAAAAGCCAATGATACTTTGATATTTTTACCAAGATTAACAGGTATAGGGA
>NW_003546393.1:82845-84437 GCF_000090795.2 Amphimedon queenslandica | reverse complement strand
TGCCCAAAACACGGACACATGTCATTACATCACACAGGTAAATTTGCCCTGAAGTTTATGATTCAGCAGCATCAATGGAGGAAAGAGCATGAAGATTCACATTATGCTGCAGCATTATTGCGGTGAGAGGTCTCTTAATTTTAAATTAAAAATATTTTTGTAATACAATATTTGTTCCTGTGGCTATATTTTACTTTGTTTATATTAAAAAATTTCAGTATATGCACATATTTATTGTAAAAGCCTAGTGCCATGCTATTTATGAAGTTGTAATTTTGTGTTCCTGAATATCAACAAGTATATTATGCGTTTTACTTGCATCTTTTTGTCCTCAAAGCCACTTGTTTTCAATTGGAAAAATATTTGTGGTTTGTTAATAGTGTTGATTTAGCATTTGCTCAGCCTTTAAAGTTTTCCTGCCAAGCTACCACCACACTTTGTTTTACTGCATGGTTTAACATAGCAATTTTTATGCTGATCAATTTTCTTCTTTCTAAAATATTATCAATTTGTGTTTAATTTGGTAGCAGTACATGTCACTTTTGTTTTTTTATTGTAGGTATATGCGTGAATATGTTTTACTTGTGAGAGATCATTGCTCTCTTATTTGTGTCGATGACAAACATAAAGTCAAGGTAGGGGAGCCAGTGTTTCCTGTGGCCTCAGCAGAAAGGGGGAGGAGAGTAGCAGTGCGTGCTGATGAAAATTTTGTAGTCGGAGACCATGATTTTATGAAGTTTGGGCTTATTCCATCAGTGACTTAATATCAAGATTCCAGATGAAATTTGTGGTTCATGGTATAATGGTAAGCACATGTAGTTTCAGTTTGATATTATCTCATTTTTCCAATATTTTACAGGTAAAGTCTATGTTGGTGTTAAAGATTCAGTGAGCGAATTATGTCTATTTTAAACTTAGGATTGCAGTGTGTAGGACTTGCAAGGGAGCAGATGACTCAGGAGTTTGAGAAAGAAGCAGCAAAAGCGAATTCGTTATCAGAGTTAAGGGCCATTGCATCACAAACCAGTGGATATGAAGCAGCTGTTGCAAGCTCACTTTGACCTGTAAAATCTCTACTTCATAGTATTTTTAATCGTCTCAAGCTTCACGGTGACTATATTCACACATTTAATTCTGCGTCTACAAATGATATTAGTGATTTTTAGACATCACTTCTTGCAATTGATTGTACTTTAAAGGAAGAAAATCACTACACAAAAGCTAATTTTTCAGAATATAAAGATGCTCTTACATTTGTTTAGTATTGTTGCAAAGCTAACCACTACTCATTCGATATTTTGAAGTGTGGTAGCAGTATATGCCACATTTGCAAGCCAAATCAACTTCCAGAGGACACTTTTAAGAAACTTGGGCACATTCCACACCCAACACCTAGTGACAATGAAGGACATTATCTCCCTTTTAGTGAGGTATTTGGAATCACAACATCAGAAGAACATAGGCCCTCCTTTAAAAAGACTGCTGATGTTCGAAAGAAGAGTGTCCGCCATAAGAATACGCTACCATTTTATGGAAGTGTGCAACATGTCAAAAATTCTCAATTAATGGTGCAATGTGATGAATGTCTAATG
>NW_003546393.1:80898-82496 GCF_000090795.2 Amphimedon queenslandica | reverse complement strand
ATATAAAAAATAAAAAGTAACTAAAATTAATACCTGTTCTTGAGCAAAGGTGACTGTGCTGCAGAACAAAAATTAATGAAGATATTGCTTAATTTTTGTTGAAATAGCATACCTAGATGTGGACTCTACAGGAGCACTTGACCAATCAGAAAATTCTTCTTGACTCTGTGATGGCAGATCTAAAATACATGATATAAAATTAAAGCAATTATACATTATACCATGTAGGGATGTATAACTATACTAATTTATCATGACAATGAAATGAAAGACTACTAAAATAGAATCTAGCTAATCCATTCCTTACTCAACTGCCCATTCAGGATGGTTAATAGGTTGCAATAATAAAGAAGGGCACATTTCAACTTTTCTTTGTTTTATCGGAAGCATTCGCTTTTGTCATTTCTTGATAAATTTGTTTAATCCTACAAAAGTAATTTACCGTATTGCATACAATTGAATTAGTTGTCTACTTTGTGATCGCCAAGGTAGAAAATTCTGATGAATTGTGGTGTTACCATTCTCATCTTCATACTCAGACTCATCAGTCATATAATTTTCATCTAACTTCAACCAAAGTTCCTTTTCTTTTTCATTTTAAAAAAAATTTAATCGGTCTTTATACAAATTTAAAGAGTATTACAACAAAAACATCAAAATAACAAAACCATCTTTCGTAGCAGTCGTTTTTTGGTGTTTCTTTTTGTTTGCTCAACAGCTGTAGCACGAGCAGGTTGTGAATCATTAAAAAGTCTTCTCCGGCTTTCATAATACCTGTGAATGGCAGCTAATTGTCTGTAAACAAAGTAGCTGAAGATAAAACTAACCGTTTAATTTTTTAGAGGAATATTGCTCCTTAAACTTGGCTTGCCAATGGGTCAACAAGTAGTTCTTAATAGCAGTATTAGTCTCACTTTCATAACTATAAAAATGTATCTTTGTCACAACAGGAGATATTCTCCTAAAAGTATATTTACAAATTAGTAAGCTGTTGTGCATGGACACCCTTGCCAATGGAAATCATGGCAGACACAAATTTGCAAAAATTAGCAACACAAAAATTCCGATTCAGTATTATTGCAGCATTACTTACGATTCAGATCCATTTAACTTATTCTCCGAAGCATTATGTTACGCTTTAACTGCAGCCTAAACTTAAAATATATGTAGCTAAATTTAGTGTATTAATAAAATATAAGCAAATAATAATAAAGCCACATTAAATAACCGTTCAAAGGGCCTACTGAAAATTACATGTAACTGGCCAACCCCCACATGACAGAGGCGGAACCAGACTGCCAAGTATGTAACTATACATAGTATAGACCACTGGAACTGAGGACTGGAAAAGATTTTGAATTTCATTAATTTATATACAGTATCCGCCCACACGTCATAATTGGCTACCATTTTGGTTGGCAAGTTCATTATAGAAGTCAATGGAGACACGAAGAAAATGCCCCACTTACCTACTGTAGCTCTATCAATAGCTAAAAAGTGCTTGTTGTAAGAAAGAACAGCTGCTTTTAAGTATCTCCAGTAAAGGATTTGGTCAAAATTTCAGTGCTCAAGAATTCTTAATGAGGTTTGTTCTTGTT
>NW_003546393.1:78750-80408 GCF_000090795.2 Amphimedon queenslandica | reverse complement strand
ATGGACTGCTGGACAGGATCCGGCCACGCAGGTGATGAGGCCATACATATGCTGGTATTTCCAAAATAGTAATCATCTTGTTAAGACAGGAAATAAAACTTACTGATTTTGTTGTGACAGGTTTGTAGTAAAAGATGAAGAGCATTTTCCAAGGTAAAAACCTCCACTCATCCTTCTAAACTTGGCAGCGTTAGTACACCTGTAATATTTTGTAACAATAATAAAGGGTCAGGTTAAAGGTGGTACCGGTGGTCTTGGGTGGAGTATTGAAATTGAAAGGTGTGGTTTCTTTGACTCATGCATGTACAACATTACACATGGTCGGACCACACTAGTGTTTCTGACGAAGGATTTTGAAGAATGAAGATTCTAGACCTGTATATAGCTCTCGGATCATGAAAGGAAGCCAGAGAAAACGTCACAAAAAAAGGAAACCACGAACTTTTTCTGGCAGTAAGAAAAGACTTCTTCATAAATTGGAACGTCTGGTAGAAGCAAAAGATGACATCAAACGCAAGCTTTCCACTCAAATCAAGGCTATGAAAATGTAAGTATTTGTATGAGAAGGAGGGAGAGCGCTTTTGAGAGATGGAATGGGACTGAAAGTTGGCAGCATGTCAGGATTTACTAATTTAAAAATTATGTACCTTTTCATATGACATGCAGGTCTAATTTAAAGGTTTCTGTTAAAGCTAAGTCCAGTTTAAAATTGAGTGCACTTGTTGATGCTGATACCACTTGTGGTTGCAGTTCAGAAGCACGTCCATCACCTAACGTGTCTAACATTGGAATGAACACACATGGACTTCACACAAGTATACGAAAGTATTCAAAGTCGGAGTTATGTATTAACAGTCAGTGTTTGCTTGGCAGTGGAGTATTTGCAAAATGCTTTCTTGGTCATGTTGGGCCTATTAGAGTGTGCATCAAAATAATTAAAAGTGCTTACATCAGCTGCTTCTTTAAGGAAGTAGAAATTTTATCTAAATTGTGTCATCCTAATGTAGCATATTTACATGGAGTTAGCTTTGAAGGTAGACATAAGATTATTGTTCTTGCTTTTCATGGAATGAATGATTCAGTGTCATACTCGTTACATTCAGTCCTTGTCTCATCTTAGTCCTCCAGACCTGAAATTTTAGTACCACAATGGAAAGTTATTGCTGCAGGCATTGCATTTGGGCTATACTATTTGCATGAGAAATGCGGAATTTTACATAATAATTTGAAAGAAGACAATATTGTACTACAACAGGAAACTGATAAAATAAACGGCGTGATAATTGACTTTGGAAAGGCTTGTATGATTGAAAATGGAAAAAGGTACTCATTATCAAAAGAAATATATAAATCAAGACATCCACATATAGCACCAGACTTGAGAGATGGATTTTGCAGTCAATCAAAAGCATCTGATGTTTTTTCATTTGGACATATAACCTCAATTCTGATTCAAAAGGCACCACTTAATATTCCTTATTTGGAAATATTATCACAGCAATGCATGAAGTATAGCAGTATTGATCGCACAGCTACGAAAGATTTAACATATCTTTAAGTACTTTATCTAAGTAAGCAGTGGAATGAAAGTTACAGGTTATAGCTACTTTTGTATGTATCGATTGGATTTTGTTTAATATTGAAAATGTTATCACTAT
>NW_003546393.1:71740-78724 GCF_000090795.2 Amphimedon queenslandica | reverse complement strand
TGCATACATATGTATTGTTAGCTAGCATATTAAGTTACTTGTGGAAGTCTGAACAGTAGGTTGAGCTATGGCTTTTGATCTGCTTGTGCAAGGCTACAATGATGCAAGTGACTATTATTACATGCCTTCTTATTTGTTTGTTAGTTTGTTTGTATGCATTTTAATACGTTATGTTTTACATGCATACATTGTATTGTTAGCTAGCATATTAAGTTACTTGTGGTAGTCTGAACAGTAGGTTGAGCTATGGCTTTTGATCTGCTTGTGCAAGGCTAACATACATACTGTATTATTCCATCATCACTCAAACCCAGGATTTTCCATGCAGTTTTAGTTGTAAGAGGGATTTCTTTGCTAGCTTTATATAATTGATGGTTATTATAGAGGGTACTAACAAGATCCAAAAAGTACTTTAAGAAGCGAATAAGATACTGCAAAGCCGTTTCAGAAATATTAAATACTGACTGCCACACAAAAATAAACCACAGGAGTTTCCAAACAGGATTTGAAAGGGTATGATCCTTAAAGACATCATCTTTGATAGAATCTTCACTGTCAGATACAATTTCATTGCTTGTTTCCTATCATAATAAATTCAATAAGTTATGTATACGTCATCTTTCATGGTAGTTACAGTTGAATGGCAACTGTCTGAATTTCAATTGACATGTTTGTTTACATCAGAAGTGGGTGTCCAAATTCAATATGGCGCTCATTGATGAAGGGTCACTGAGATAAGGCAGCAATTTTTAGTACAGGCTGCAGCATCTCTTTTGAAGACTCCTACTGTAGCATATCAGGTTAATGAGACATTTAAGTCGGTTGCGACAGTTGCGGTTCAACTGGTTATTATAGTGCTTTTAACTTACATAATCAAGAACAATGCGACTAGGAGTACCAATGCTAAATTCTGCGGATTCAGAATCTGAAGATCCTTCTAAGCTCACATGTTCTAATCATATATATATATATTTATAAAAAATAATATTGATTTTAGGGTCAGTATTACCTTCATCTGCTACATTGGATACGTCACTTGTGTTAATTAAGCTATCGTCTCGATTACGAGAGTCTATCATTACACTGTCATCATCTGCAGCTGCATAATGACAAAAAATTAATTGTAAATTATCTAATAAAGTACAAGCGCTTTTATTAGACTGTAGAACACAGCATACACTAAACCTTGAGCTCAATAAAACTTACACAATAATACAGGTTGCTATATTGAATTCCAAGAATTGTTGAATTTGTTAATGTATTGACTCTTGTGAAGATAATAAGTTGACTTTGATACTTCAGCTTTGCAAACACCACTGTAGTAGGATCTTCCTTTGGCTTTGGGCTGTTTGAGCTTTTCACAATCACTGTAGTCATCAAAAAAATCGTCCATCTTAAAAACGTTTACGGAGTAGTGCCGTATAGCCGTATCAGAGTACGATCAGCAACAGCAATAATAACTGTATCCGTATCATGTATATCACCGTTTCGCTCCATTAAAAATAAGAAAACAAAAAATCCGTTACTACTGCATTCATGCGTCGATTTTGCTGTGATACTTATCTGATTTTTGTATTTACCCTTTACTTTTAGACCTCGTCTACAATTTCCTTTTTGAATAAGTTCCTTGAGAAAAATAATTTGTCAAGTGATTCAGTAAGTATAATTAGTAAGGCTGAGTTTTCACAGCAATGCAAAAGGCATCAATTTTAAAACAATACACTTTGAACACCTTTTTGTTCCTATGGAATCTTATTAAGTTTTTATTTGTTTCTGTGTAAACAGAAGCATAAAAGGGGCACAAAATAATAGGGATTGCATGGTTTTTGTTGAAGTATTAACCAGGCCTAACACACAATGATGTGCTGTATTGTTTAAAATTTCTACAAATTTGCTAAGCGTTACAAATTTGAAATAATTTTATAAATAATGATTGTTTTAATGAGGACTTTCCCCTACAATAATTTTATTGCCTACCAGATTATCTGGAGACACGTGTTGCAAGCATTAATGTAGCACCAAGAAACCTACACACTTCTGCCACACGGAAGGTGTTCATTTAATTGTGAAAAAGTTTAAGTACCTGACAAGCACAAGCCTTGTTGGGTACTCCTGAAACTGTCCCATGAATAGAATTAACCTAACTGGAGTAGCGTAGACTCAACTAAGTTAATAAATGAATGTTCATTCATTGTAATGTTACTTTTTAAATAGACAAAATGTTAAAAGTATATAATATTGTTAGTTCATAAGCTCAGGTACAAAACCCAGTTTCACTGGAGGAACCTCTTGAGCAAACTACATCTGCTGTAACATTAATTGTAGGTAAAAATCAAAACTAAATGTGACCATAATTGACAAAAGGGCCCTTATGGCGGATTTTAAAATTGATAGTTATAATGGAAAATATCAACCTGTGAGTGCTTTGTTAGACAATCATTGTTTCTAAAAGTTTCATGGTAACTTTTTGCATCCTGTGGAGTAATTTTATGATAACTGGGGCTCAGGAAGTTGGATTTCTTAGGCTAGAAAGACAAATTTCACTACCCGCCATAAGGTACCTTTTGTCAATTATGGTCACAAATATAAATTATTGAAATAACTATCACACTTTGTACTTTACAATATTGAAAGTTTCTATGTACTTATTCAAGTTTAATGTGTCCTACTTAATTGTAATGTAGGAGTAATTTTAATTGTGAAAAAATAGTGCATTTCATGAAATCTCCTTTTGGCACAAAATGAAGAGCACTGGCACTAAAATTGGTCAATAATGTTATAGGAACTGCACTTAATTACACACCCTGGCTACAATTAAGATCTGTTGTGTAACAGAAAAAAGTTTGTTTATTACAATGGATTTTTATTTTAGTGTTGAAATTGAGGTGAAAAATAATGCCACAGCTTTCCGCAATGCTTAGGTGTGGCTCCATGCATGGAACACATAAACTATGCACAGGCCACATACAGTAATGGTTTTCTAACTTTTACAGAGTCGACAATTTACATTTGTTATGCTTATGAACTTTTAGTAGGCTTCTGAATTTTAAAAATCTGAGTTCCTTTTCCTTGTGAACTAACTTGGGTAAGTACATGTATGTTTAGACTATCAGACATCAGAAAGCTGCATTTGTTGTCATTTGACTTACATGTAATTAAAAGGTTTTATCCTATTGTTACTACAACGTTAGATTGCATCATGTCATTCCTACACATGGCGAGCATAATAACAGAGGCACTCAATCTTCCCTATTGTAGTGTAGGGGTGAATTTAATGCTACAATTGATTCCCAAAGTAGACTTGAACACAGACACCAACTCCATGACATTTGTCTACCCAATTTGAGTAACTGCTGTTTTAAACAGGATAGAGATTTATACTTGCCTCTCTGAATTATTATAGACACAATTTTTTGCTCTTTCTAAGAAAAAGATGTGTGTTCTCCATTTGATGCTATAATTGAGTGTGTAATCAGGAGATAGGACCTGATAAATTGCTTACTTTAAAAAAAAGAAGCATGAGAGTGAGTTTTAGCCATTACTTAATACAAGAGTGAGTTTTAGCCATTTCTTAATATTTTAAAATTACTGCATACAGTTAATGTTTTTTGCTGTTACACCTAAGAAGTGAACTTGTTTCAACAGGGTCTACATGTATGTTCAAGTTTTGCATGCATTGTTTGTTGCGTGAAGTCTAACATCACTTTTGCTGACGAAAACTTAAGATGCCATTTTACTTTTCTTTTCACACTCAGTATTTTACCAGTGGCATGGCCAGTATTCTGAAAAGGGGATGCCCTTTGTGCAAAGCATGCAATGAAATTTCAAGGCCATGCCCACTTACCTTGCCCATTAATTTGGAGATGTCCACTTATTTTATCATACAGCCAGCCCTTGCTTTACTATGCTTGTTTAATGTGTATTTAATCTCTAGCAGGACAAGGCGGCAGACATTAACGAAGAGAAAAAAGGGACAAAAAGTGTTAAGATTTAATTAATCGATCTTGAGAACTAAGCAACACTTAACCAATAATAATGAGGAGAATAATAATAATAGGAAAGAACAACAAAGAGAGAGAAATGTCTGTGCTTATATATATTAGCAAGATGTCCAGAATGTTCTAGAAAAAGGATACAAACACAAGATCAAGAGACTAAGAGAATAATCTAGAAAGTTCCTGTTTACACAAACAATGAATACACAATAAATAATACACATGTACATACAATAATAACATATAAATCTAATCTGTCAAAAGTGGTTAAATAATATCCTCAACAAAAAGACCTCGTGTGAGTTTACATTAGCCTTGACTGACGTTAAATTTGCACTGGCCTTTTATTCTGTTAAAGTGAGCCAGCACAGTTCAGTTTGATAGTGACCAAACTGAGCGTGAGCCATTGTCTTGTCCCACTCACCGAAAAAATTAGGTACAGTTGATGGCCATCCGGTTTTTACAAAATTGAATGGAACAGTTCCATTATTATTCTTTTTAATAGTAACAATATAATGTAAACTCATTTATAATTCCAACAGATAAAGAGAGCATTTGGCGAGAAAAGAGAAAAGGTAATGCTTTACAACCATGGACAAGAGCACCATGGGGTAGAGAGAAGCAAATATGTAAAGTGAATTCACCAACAGTAATATATTTATAAATAAATGCAGGAATATGTTGTACGGTTCCCATTCTTTAGGGAGCTAAAATTACTCAATACTTTAAAAAGGTAGTATGTATGTGTAACTTGCTGCAGTTTAAATTTTATGTGGATAGAGGATGGTGTATCACCTCAGGTATGTGTACATGTAATTGTAATCAATCAGGCCTGTCAAACACGTAAACTTTTTGTAGGCCATTGAAGTATTGGCAAGACTAGGGGAGGTGAGGTCATTTCTATTGGTTATTTTTTACAATTTCCATTGAAGAAACAAGATTGAAACGTTCGCGAAGTCTGTAATAAATGCATGTGTTTATTACAATCGGGCCAAAAAAGCTGGTTTTACTAATGACACTACCAAACACTTCTTTTCAAAGCTTTGTGACTTAGTTACCATTGATAACAACAATGCACAATCTATATACCTGTAAAGTGTTCATCTTTCTTAATAACCATATATTGTTCTTTGCTTTGTCAGGTGGCTGAAAACATCATTAAAGTGCAATCAGATCACAGCAATGTCGATAGTCTGTTTTATAAATAATAGAAAATATGAAATGCGAGGAACCTGTGACGTAGATGTTCATTATCAACATATGAACAATCTGTATGCTTCAGTGATGATAGTAGAAGTAAATATTTCAATTTTTCTTTGTATTTTAAGTGTTTTGTGCTAGTGCAAAGGTATGTCAACTGAGAATGGTGTTGGGCAACAGCTTTGTGCAATGTTATTAAAGATGCTAGAGCAAGATGCAATCAAAATTTATGGCTTTCTACTTTCAAATACAGTAAATTGCTCATTCTTTTAATCAATTTTATTTGCTATCTAATCCAGGCATCTATTTATGGAAAGATTTGTTGAGAAGTTAATTTCATATTGTTTGTTTTACAACTCGCCAGATCAATCTTCCTTACGTACATACTTTCCAATTATAAATCTAATGAGGTACATCTATTCTGTTATCAGTATGAAATTACATATGATTTGACCTTTTACAGACAGGTGTTTGGGACGTGCTGAAGATTAACGTAATGCACTAAATACTGTCTCTGCACCCATACCCTCTAATTGCCTCTTTCTTCAATAGTCAATTCTCATACACTTTGCCCTCTTCTTCTCTATCATTTCTCTCTTTATGGGTAATATCTTGAGTCTCTTTATTAAACTAATGTTAAGATAGCAGTTATTGTTACTGCCTTTTTTACAAAATAATTACTGTAAAAGTAACAATCAACATTTTTCAATGTTTGCACTTGTCTAAAAATAAACTAATTGGCCAATGTAATAACTTATGGTGGAGTAAGGCACATAATTATGATCATCTACCATGCATTATCCAACATGATTTCCTTGTGGTATCAACTTAAATGCACCAATCTTTTTGCTTTGCATATACGCTATGACTACCTTTAACAGGATAGTAACAGATTAGAGCCACAGCTTCTTACTTTCTGCACAGCAGCCTGATAATTGGACCTGATGGAAAAATTGATTTTCAGTCAAAAGAACAATAATTCAGTCCATGGCCCGCGAATTTTACATTTTCAAAGTACTTACTGATAATATTTATGATATAGAAAGGTCTAACCTTTTTTATCCGTGGCAAAATTCAGAGAGTAGCATCAAAACAATTAAAGTTGACCTAAGTTTAGGACTCGAGTTACCTACAACATAATAAAAGACTCCTATGATTTAATAGCAATAACAGTTCATAAAACCCAAGTTTGTATTTCTTTGCCCTTGATCCTCATCATAATAATTATAATATTAACTCCAAAGCTGTGGGACACACTGAAAACTATGCGTGTTATTTAAATGAAGTCCCGTCACTATCATCTTCCATTAAACGTTATTTGTTCAATAATAACATAATAAATACCTTAGAACAAATATTTTGTCTTTCAAAAACATTTTCAGTTTAACCAACACTACTATTCTTTCTAACCAATGAAAGTTATTTTAAAGGAATTAATCATTAATATACTATTCAACTTTCAAAGAAAATGCCATACTTAGTCTTTTGTCAGCATATTTTGCTTATAAAATTTGTTATCCAAAAGGCACCGTGAATGTAATGTCTGAACTGGAAAGCCCAAAGGTGGTACTTCACTGCAATGCTAAAACATTGATTGTGCAATGAGACATGCATGTCTCATTGAACATTCAGCATTGTAGTGAAGTAGCACCTTTGGGCTTTCTTTATGACGCAGTAATCAGTTTCAATGATACTACTGAATATGCAACTAGTTCAACTTGTGCATTTCAACTAACTCTCCATACTACAGCACATAGCAAGTACAAAAATTTTAAGGAATGATTGGATA
>NW_003546393.1:57029-71345 GCF_000090795.2 Amphimedon queenslandica | reverse complement strand
AACGCTATCAAAAAAATCCGGGCCCACAAAAACAAAACTCCTTGAAGCGATATTACGAGAATAGAGATGCAATATTACGTGTAACAAAAGATAAATTCATAAAGCATAAAGTATCTGAAAATGAAATGAATAAGTTAAGAATAGCACTAAATAAGGAAAATAAAAGGCGTCTAAATAAAGATTATTATGAACGTAATTATGGTCGAATATTGTATCAATTACGTTCCAATTACTCATTACCTGCACCAAGTAGTGAACCAAAGGAATGTTGTTCTACTAAATTATTGAAGCATTATATTACAGCCCTGAAATAGGTGATGATTTGTTGCCATGAAGTATGAAAGGTGTAGATTTTGAGAATATATCATATGACAGTAAATGTAATGCTGCATCAAGTGTATTGTTAGAATCATTTTGAAAACTGATCCCACAAAGTAGGCATATTGATATGTGCATCAAATTAGATTAGGAAATTGAAGTTGAATAACTTTAGGGAACATGGTGAGCAATGTCACACAAAGAATAGTGAGCCTTATTTTTATCAATCAGCATATATGCATCCTAATGATAATTCTGAGAGCCTATTAGACAGTCCAATTGCAATCCCTGTTAAAACAAATCGCACCTGTTATGTAGCAGGGGTTGTTGAAGTATCATGTATTGATAAAGTAGAAGAATTCAATGATGAGAGTGAGGTGAGTCTGAAGATGACAATTTTGATAATAATAGAATGCATACTAATAAGAGAAAGCCTACCCTCAAATGGCGCTGTATAAACAGTACAAGCAAAGTGATGTTAGTTCTATTATTGAAGTTAAACGTTATTTTGATGAACACATTAAAGAATTTTGGAAGCAAGTGATAATTGTCCCAATAACCATTATAGGACAAGATCCCTGCATGTTGAAGAAATAGATCAAGTGCATGAACATCACTTTTGTGATAATAGAAATGTAACGGTAATTGTTAAAGAGATGAAAATGGCATTAAAATATGTTATATATTTAGAAATTGTTTGTGACAGGATAGGTCATCCTATTGTGTATTGTAGAAATGTACCAAATGTAAAAGCATGCTCCGTATTTTACCCAATGCATCTATTGTCCTTCGTTCAGATGCATTTTGAAACACTGTTATGTTGCTAGAAATGCCCATTTAACCACAGATATTATTAATTCTTCCCTTCCTGATGGCACAATTAATAAATTTAAAACTTAATAAAGCCAATAAAACTGAACTTGATAATGTCTACTACGCTACAAATAATTGCAAAGATAACCCATTTAGAATATTAAACTGAAATACTGTACTTTATTTTCAGTATTCAGATGCTATTGATGAATTTAAGAAAGCTTTGTCTGATCAGGCTGTAAATGCATGTTGCAGCTGTGAGGGGCTTTTAAGAAAGAAGTCTGTCACTGAAGCTAAAAATTTAGATGGCGATGTTTCGAAAATCCTATTAGATTACATTAAAGAGAATGATCCTATGGCATTAAATAAAATTATGTACCATAATTGACAAAAGGGGTCATTCCATACCAAATCAACAAAAAAATGAGTACACCCTCAGATTTCTATGAAGCTTATGTGATATGTTCACTACATTACGTTATCTTTTCAGTTGTATTTAGGTACCTGAAAGTTGTATGGCTTCCATGTTACAGTATCATTTTTACCAAAAACTTTGTTATCCCTTTTCTAGCATCTAAAATTATAACTGCGTTACTATTTGTAGTTAGACAACAATACTCATACCCAACAATAGCAAAAAGAACTGGCTTTGACCCATTATTTTTGTGAGTGTGGTCGAAGATGATAAGGTCAAAGGTCATTAATCAAATTTACTTTAGATCATAAGTCAAAAACAGCACATTTTAGTTCAGTAAGTTTTTTCTTAATAAAGCTTGAAGTATACCCTAGAATTTGTGTAAATTTACTGTTGGGACAACTATGTGCCTTAAAGATATTAATTATTTTATTTATTCCTTTGAACACAATCCTGCGTGGGTGGAACAATTTTTTGTTTTATGTTGTTGTTTGAACTTTATTACATTGCTAATATTATTTTTTAGTGTTTTATGTTCTAAAACAAAATTCAAAAATTTTATTGTATATAATAATGTTTCATAGTTTATTAGTTGCAAGAGTTAATTCGTTTTTTGTTGGTGTGTATGTACTTCCTGTAGTTGTTCTTGGGTGCACTGTAGTTAAAATACTACTTGAAGGAATAATAAGCACATCAGGAACATTTGGATACTTGTATGAATGTGCTGGACCTTGTGGATGTAATAAGGTTACTTTGACTTCGGAATTCTCCACATCTTTATTAAGAACATATGCCAACCACCAGTTCTTATTGTACACGCAAGTCATGTTGCAAAAAATAGTCTCTAAATCCATGTCACTTCTTTGTATCCTGACCCTTTCTTCTTTGAAAGTCTATACATGTATGCTGGTACTATTGTTTTTAGTTAAAACAAATTCATTATTTAAGTGACACATTTTTCTTATACTGAAACTAAAACTAAAAGTCAAATTTCGTAATGTTTATAACAATAACTAATTATAGCAAAAACTTCATTTGGACATTGGACTCCTTATAACTACTACTGAGATTAAACAAAACTAAGTTTAACAGAAACTGTAGGAAACAGACATGAGACTCAAGTTTATATTAAGAGTAGGATTTACATTACTATCTCATTTACAATGTATTATGTGTCTTTCTGTAATTCTCATCCACTAGATAACTAAAGGTAAAATACAATGCTTTTTTACAATAATTACAATTAAAATCATGTCTAACTAGAATCTACAACTAAAACATTAAGAGCCCATATGCTAAAGCAAAAAAACTACCCTAACAAAGCCCACAAAGTAATTAAAGTGTCACACTTGATAATTTCTATGGTAACAAGTCAACTTATACAAGGTGCAAATAATATGGCTACCAAACAGTGGAGGAACTGTTGCTGTAATCCCATCAATAAAGAGAAACACAATGTCAGAGAAAAGACAGTTAAGAACAGTTACAGAAAGTATTTGTGATAAATTGCCATCTATTTTACCTTGAGAGAAGATATGTGATACTTGCAGGAAGAAACTGAGTACTCTGAGTGAGATTCTACAGTTAGATGTAGACCAATCCATGAGCCTCTCAGATTTCAACTACTCTTCTGAATTAGCTTCTCCAGTAAGGCTTTTTCAAGCTTCTGCTGCACAACAAGAAATGGATAAAGCTAAGGAATACCTTAAATGTTTAGGTATGACTCCACTCAGTAAAAGAAAGCTACAAAGTAATAAGTACCAAAATAAAAAGATGGAAGAAATTACAAGCCAGTTAGCAATGGCAGGATTCAATGTAACAACATCTGATGAGGAGGAAATTATTACTCAACTAAAGGAAAAATTTCACATAGCTACTCAAAGTGAAGAAGTACAAATTTTAACAATCCTCCCTCGAAGTTAGTCTATTCGTAAGATGCAAAATGAATTTGGTGCATCAAATTTTACAGTGAGAAAAGCTAAAGCACTTGTTGCAGCGTGTGGTATTCTGGCTACTCCAAACCCTAAGTCAGGTCGATCTCTTTCTTAAGAAACTCAAAGTCTTGTTATAAATTTCTATGAAGATGACGATAACAGCAGAATGATGCCTGGAAAGAAGGGTTGTGCGTCTTTGCAAAAATCTGAAGAAAGATTGACTTTTCAAATCAGGCTTGTTTTATTAAATTTATGGGAGCTTTACCGAAATTTCAACGATATGTATCCAGATGTTATGGTGGGCTTTTCAAAATTGACTGAGCTACGTCCACCATACTGTATCCTTGCAGGTGTTAATTGTACCCATTCTCTTTGTGTGTGCACCATTCATGAGAACGTCAAACTACTATTCGAAAGTATGGAGCTTTGTGGCTTAGAAACTTCTGATGAAACATCAATACAGTCATACCAGCACTGCATTGCACATACTATGTGCCACGAATGCCAGTATGTTACTTTGGAGTCTGTGATCAATGCCCAGGAGATTCATCAGTGTAGATATTGCTTCAGGGTATACCGGATGACAATATGATTGACATGCAGTGTTACATTCAAACGTGGGTATCAGTCGATGGTCTATCTTACAATCTTTACCAAGACAGCTGATGAGTTTGTAGAGTGTTTCTGCAACAAATTGGCTGATGTGAAACATCATTCTTCTTCTGCTACACAGCAGTCTTCATATTTTGCTGCATGTGAGTCAAATTTGAAAGAAGGTGAAGTTGTTATACAAGCAGATTTTTCTGAAAACTATTCATTCATTCTTCAAGATGCACCACAAGGATTTCATTGGAATAATTCTCAAGCAACAATACACCCTTTCGTGGCCTATTTCACACATCATGAAGAAGAGTGTCACCTAAGCTTTGTTATAATATCTGACTGTCTCCGGCATGATACTGTAGCAGTTTATCTTTTTTGAGAGAAAGATAATTGAATTTCTCAAGCTATTCCTACCATTCACACTCAAAAAGATAGTCTATTTCTCTGACGGAGCAGCCCTCACAATATAAAAACAGAAAAAATTTTATTAATCTTTGCCATCATTATTCAGATTTTGGTGTTGAAGGTGAATGGCATTTTAGTGCTACTTCTCATGGCAAAGGAGCATGTGATGGTTTGGGAGGTACCGTAAAGCGTCTGGCAGCCAGGGCTAGCCTTTAAAGACCTTATGAACAACAAATTATGACTTGACTACTACTATATGATTGACCTTGTAGTGGTTTGAAAGCAATGAACTTCTTGTATTGCAACTGTACTGAGTATTCTCAAGTAAAAGACCTTTTGGAAGCTCGGTTTTGATGAACCATTCCTGGAACACGTCAATATCACTCTTTCATTCTAGTATCATTGGACACTATTCAAGTACTAAATTTTTCAGGATTAACAACTTTCAAAGAAGAAAATGTAAGGATACAAAGTAGTGACATGGATTAAGAGACTATTCTTTGCTATGTGACTTGCTTCTACTATAAGAACTGGTAGTTGGCGTATGTTCTTAATGAAGATATAAAAACTTCCGAAGTCAAAGTAACCTTATTACATCCACAATGTCCGGCACATTGATACAAGTATCCAAATGTTCCTGATGTGCTTATTAATCCTTCAAGTAGCATTTTAACTACAGTGGAACCAAGAACAACTAAAGGACGTACATGCACACTAACAAAAAAGAAAAAACTCTTGCAACTAACAAACTGTGAAACATTATTATAAACAACATTTTTGAATATTGTTTGACAACATAAAACAATAAAAAATAAATAGAGCAATGTAATGAAGTTCAAACAACAACATAACTAAAAATTTGTTCCACCCTCGTAGGATTATGTTCAAAGGAATGAATAAAATAATTAATATCTTTAAGGCACATAGTTGTCTCAACATAAAATTTACACAAATTTTAGAATGTACCTCAGGCGCTATAAAGAAAAAAACTGATTTATATAAATTTGCTGTTTTTGACTTACGATTTAACATAAATTTAATTAATGACCTTTGACTTCATCAACACTGACCATGCCCACACAAATAATGTGTAAAAGGCAGTTATTTTGGCTATTGCAGGGTATGGGTATTGTTGTCTAACTACAAATAGTAATGCAGTTATAATTTTAGATGCTAGATAAGGGATAAAAAAGTTTTTGGTAAAAACGATACTGTAACATGGAAGCCATAAAACTTTAAGGTTCCTAAATACAACTGAAAAGATAACATAATGTAGTGAACATATCAGGTAAACTTCGCAGAAATCTGAGGGTGTACTCATTTTTTTGTGTTGATTTGGTGTGGAATGACCCAAAGGTAACTTATGGCAGATTTTTAAATTGATCATTATAATGAAAAATTTCAACCTGTGAGTGCTCTGTTACAAAACTATTGTTTCTAAAAGTTACACAGTTATCTTTTGCATGTTTGGAATATCCTATTAGATTACATTAGAGGGAATGATCCTACGGCAATAAATAAAGTAATGTACATTTCTAATCATTGTAACCTATTATTAGGAAAAATAAAGTTCCAGCACGTGTGCTCAATGGGTTAAAGTGTGAGTCACTACCCAAAGAATTGGAAAATTTGTATCCTTTAAGTTGCCTGTTGGTACAGAGAGCCAAATGTTTTCAGACAATTGTTAGGCTAGGCAAACAGACCTTAAGAATGCCTACATATAATTCTTTGAAGGCTCTTAAAGGTGCAAAGTTTTATTTACCCCTTCCATTAGAGGAAATTATAAAAATTTTAAATGAGATTGGTATAGATTCTAATCATTTGCTTAATCCAGAACTTTATATTATTATTAATGGATAGCCTACTAAATCAAATGTCTGGCGTAGTTTATTTGATGTAAACAGAATAAAAGCAGCACTAAGAAAATTAAAATAAATAAATTGACTTTATAAAAAGTAAGATGATGATTCAATTGACAAATCGCCTAAAAATTTTACACAAGTAGTAAGCAATACTTCTTGTAAAATGCTTGAAAAACAAATGATCAAGGTCAAAAAGGCCTTTCGCCATATATAATTAGAAATCTTGGTAATAAAATTGCAACAGGTTCTGATATTTGTCAATACAAATTAATGAATGTACAAAAGTACCTATATTAACAATAGGCAAGATCATTTTGATTTCTTATGCTTTCTTACTTCATTACCAACTGGACAAAATGGAGAGCATCATCCCAGACAAAGCTATCCAGCAGACTTTATCATTTAGTGAATACCCAAAATCAAGCATTTTAAACAAAGATTCCCGATTTTGTAGAAATCATTCATATTTTTTGCACTTTTATGGATTAAAAATTAACAAGGCCTTAAAAACTGGCATATATAATTTATTGAAGACATCAAGGGGCAACGCTGGTCAAACTGTTGCTAAAATATTACAAAAAGTGTTAGATGAAGAATTTGAGGGCAATTTGAGTACCATGTTGGCTCCTATTTGGGGCACAAATCAATATTGGTTCCATGGGAAAGGTGAAGTCAAAGCAATGATTTCTGAGTATGGCTCACCAACACTTTTCATAACATTCTAGACCAGTAGTGGATAGTATTTGCATCAACGATAATGAAATTAGTGCAATAAAACATATCTCAAACAAATCGAAAAAGAAGTTTGAGTGAATGACTACAATCCTTTACTGTTGAAATTGTGGCATGCAAATATGGACTTGCGATGCATAGCATAGAGGAGTCTCACTTTAACAGAGTATGTAACTGAATGTGTAAGAAAGAGTCAAGCACAGGACTTGTGGGATAAAGTCAGCAGCTATGACAACATAGACAGCAGGCTATGAAAAATCAGACAAAAATTACTTTAAGCTAATAAAGAAGTATTATATGCAGCTATCAATTTTCTTTTCAATCAAAGCTTATACATGAAATCAGTAACTGTACTGTACATTAATGTGTACTTGCCTCATAAGAGGAGCAGAAAAATAAAAAACTATTTATATTTAACTGAAATGGATCGATCTTCTAAAGACATTTTTAATCTTAGCATAATTCAAGACTGTTGTCCAACATGACCAAATAACATGACAAATGTATCTTTTTCTACATTTTTTTCTAATTACAAATTTGATAAAATAGGAGAAACTGGAGAAAGAGAATACAAACTTCAATCAAAGCCAGTCAAACAAATCATAGGAAATTTAATCCTACACAAGAAGCAGAAAGAGACGATATTTATTGCTCACTAATATTTTTATTTGTGCCTTTACCAGCAAGAGCACACTCTTAATGGATGGACAAACAATGGCAAAAGCTTTTAGGCATCACAGAAAAGCATCTATACTTGGCATTGAGAATCATTTCAACAAACAGCAGAAATTATTAGAAGCTGAATGTAATTGGAAGAAAATAGTCGATGCAAAAATTAAAGCTGGATTCACTAAATAACTTCTTGATAACAAGGAAGATGATGAGCCTCAATTACTGGGTGAAATAATGAAAGCAGTACTGATATTGCTGACATGCACAAAAATGTATTCTAATTTGACATTAGATCAAAAAGAGGCAATACTTAAAGTAGATCGAAAAAAATTTTTTGATAAAATTAAGACTTATCTGATAAGTCAAACAAAACGTGAAGACGTCTTAGAGAATAAATCTTCAGGACTACATAGATTAGATAATATGAAACCGCTAAGGATGTTTATTAGTGGTGTAGGTGTAAGTGGTAAATCGTTTTTAATTGAGGCAATAAAATGCCTACTTGATGACATAAGGCATTCAAAAATTTGTGAAATTGTGTGCTATATAGCACCAACAGATATAGCTGCATTTAATATAGGTGGACTAACAATACATAGATTATTTCTGCTACCAATGGAGCATGAGGACATGACATCTGAATATTGGCCTTTCAATAAAGAAGCTTTGAAAAGGATTCAAAAAACACTAAAAAATTTAAGAATTATAATAGTAGATGAGGTATCTATGGTATCCAATCTAAATCTAGCATACTTACACATGTGCTTACAAGATATATTTGGAACTGATGAATGGTTTGGATCCAAAAATATTTTAGTTGTAGGTGACCTTTTACAAATGCTACCAGTTAATGGTGGATTAGTATTTAAAATAGTTAGCAACAAACTAGTGAAAACTAGACTTTGAGCAGCAAATGCAGTTAACATACGCAAAGAAACTGCAGAATATGATGAACTAACAATCAATGAGCGACAAAATGGAGATATTAGATGCTTGATTCTGTTATGCATTGCTGTCTGACTGATGAAACTATTGATAAGTTTAAGAGTCACGTATTTACAGTTTCATTACAAGAAAAATATAAAAAATTGAAAAGTGAAGGAACAACTCCAATTTGCCTATTTCTTAAGGTAGATGCCTCCCAAAAAATCAATGAAAATGTTAGAAAGTCTAAAAACTGAGAAAATTGAATTAGCATGTGTTGGTGTTGTTAATGTAAGTCGCAGCACAGCAAAATTTGACAAACAACAAAAAAAATTAGAGAAACTAAAAGATCAACGAAGCAAAACAGCTGGTTTAGAAACGGTATCAGTAGGCTGTAAAGTAATGCTAAGACATAATATTGATGTGACTGTAGGATTAGCTAATGGGCCATTGCGTATAGTAATGGGTAATTATGCTACAATTATATCAATCAAATTTGATCATAATGATGTACCTTGTGACAAAGAAAGGGTTACGTCTAGATTTATGCTATCTAAGAATTTGTATATACATAGAAAACAGTTTTCCCTTTATACTTTCTTATGCTATTACTATACATAAATGTCGGACTCTCACTAGGTACAGCCATTATTAATTTATCAACAAATGTTTTTGGGGATGGTATGGTATATGTTGCATTGTCTCATGTACGTACAATAAATGGATTACTTTTATTATCATATGATCCTCTCTGTTAAAGTTAGTTATGCATGCATTAATGAAATTAACCGCCTCAGAACTAAATTTCGAAATGATTTACCACAAATCAAGAAAAGTAAAGGAAACAAGAGAAAGATTCAAGTGACTGGTGTGATGAATATGTAGTAAGAATGCCAATGTATCTGTAAGTGATGTACAAAGTACTAGTAACAGTACTGTTAGTAGCAATAAACTACTGATTTACAAAACTATACTAGCCCAAAAAAGAGTATAATATGTGATGACATTGCTGTAAATCAATCTGCCGTGCCCAAACAAAATAAAAGTTGATGTAGATAGTAGTATTTGCAATAGTGCTTTGGCATTGCCTTGCCCAAAAACAGATGATAAATTAATTGTTTCAATTAATTTAAAAGACAAAAACTAAATTTAATGAAAACATGATAGTATTAGTAGTCTTATTGTACCTGTAAAACTCCCAAACATTAAATGGAAACTGAAAGTTGACAAAACCAAGTTTGTTGTAAAAATGACATTTTTAGTAGTAGTCTGACTGTAGCAATAAAACTCTCAAGCATTTCATGAAAGACATGTCATCCAAAAAAAGATGATAATGTCATCATTACTTACAAACAGCCTCCCAACCCAGATATTGTGAGGACACAATGGGAGTATATTTATTACCTTGGTAAAGAAAAATTTCAAAGTAGTTGTGTGAGATTTTAAAACTTAAGGTTATAATAGCTGCAAGAATCTTACCTGGTAGTCCAACAACACCATTGTCAGATGAAACAGTTCCTAATAGTACTCTTGATATCCCTTGTGATGGGAACTGTTTGTTTTATGCCCTTTCATATCTCATAACTGGGTCAATTTTGTTGCATTATGAACTACGTTAAGCAATTGTTAGTATAATGCCAAAACTTTAAAGAATTGTTTAATAGTAGATTAAGTGCAACCAGATATTCAAGCATATCTGATAACATAAATAAGTCTAAAATGTATTGAAATTATGTGTAGGCCACTGACACAGAGGTTATTCAACTAACTGCAATGTTAGGTATAATCATACATTGATATTCACTAACTCCTACTTTTGTTGGCTGGGTTAAATATGGAACCAAATTTTATATGGCATTCCTTGTGATACTAATACACCTGCTTTATATTTGAAGCATGTTGGTACTAATCATTTATTATGAGCTAGGCTATGAATATAATTAATGATTCAAAAATTCAATAATAATGATTTTGTGACAACTTTTTACGACCTTGGGGCAATGCCCCAAGGTCGTTCCTAAAATAGAATTCACCCCCCGCGATGTAAAATGATTGTAAATCAACACTTACATTCCTTCATGTCTTCTATACACGTTGTATTGAAGGAATAACAATTATGACTCACTTAGCAATTCTCCACCCAGCACCCCTCACGTAAGTGGGGGTGGCCACGGTAAACAAAATGGCGGCTCGGAAGCAGAACGAAGTTATAAATATCTAGCAAAAAGAATAAAGCAAAGGTGATGCCTAAGGACTTTTCAAGAATCACTAGATGGTTGAAAGTACCTTTATAAGTCTTAGTAAGAAGAAATAATTGCCTACTATGTGTGCAAGGTGGTGAAATCAATTTTAGAAAAACTTCACACTTATACGCTTGTTATAATGTTGTAGGTCTCCTTATGGTTCTTATTTCAAAATTCTTTTCTTTCAATAATGAGCTGATACCTAAGGTAAAAATTATAATAATTATTAACAAGGATTACTAATAAAATTTAATAAAAAGTATGGAAACAAGTAAATAAAAAAATTTCTTTAAAGTAAGAAAAAGTAGGGATTTCAAAACATTAAGGAAACAAGGTAGTTGTGTTCAACCATAATCATAAATAATAGTTCCATTAATAATAAACTTTTATTATTAAAAAAATTGTTAATTAGAATAATACAAAAATTTGATACTCTACTTTGCAGAAAATAATAACAGGCAGACTACAATGTAAATAGAATTTTAAATATAATTATGCCTTAGTGCCTATTGATTGCTCGACTACATTACTATGATGTAAATTAATTTTTGTGATAAATATAAGTAAGACTTTTCAGCTAGTATTGATCGAATAATTACTGTCATTACAATAAAAAAATCTAATATATGGATAATTCTTTTGCTAATACATTCTTTGAATTTTGTGATTTAGTACAATATCAATAATTAAAAATATTAATGTATGTCCTTGTTATGAATTGTAATTGGATCCACCACCTTATCATTTTCTGCAAAGTATGGTTTAAAATTTTTGTAATAATTGCATTAATAAAATTATTTTTTATTAATTAAAGTTTATTACAATTAATTGAAATATTAATTATTATAATGGTTAAACTCAACCCCCTTGTTTTTTTATTTTTGACAACCCTACTTTCTCGTATCTATCTAGATACTAAGTGCAGCTGGCAAAAGTATCTTCAAGTTACAGAGCAGCTGAATCTTAATGTCACTTTAAGTTCAGAAAGAACAATGTTTCATATACCAATTAGCTCTTGCAAGAACTGGTACTCTGCACACTCCATACTAGCAAGCAAAAGAAGAGACAGAAATAACAGAGCAATATTCAGGGGTTCTGTACCAGAGAAGACTGGTGGTGGTAGTCAGACAAGTCACTAACGCAACTCTGCGCATGCGTAATAATATTTCAAAATGTCGACTAAAAAAAGAGTGTGTTATATCATGCGCATTAAATATTTGTTTTGCCCAAGATGTAAAATAAGATTCTAAAAACTACTATTGTGGTCCTTCACTAAATCCTAGACAAATGGTGTGAAGGCCATTTACAGCAGTTTCTTGGTTTAAAAGATTAAAAGGGCCATAGATGACAGAAAGAAAAAGTGTGCAGAATTTTGCAGAAATTTGATTTTGGGTGTATTGTATGCAATTGCTCCCGCTGCAATACAGTCCATTTTAAAGATACCTCAGTGAATTAGAGCTCATCTAAGCCATTTACAAGGCTGTTGAAGGTAAGATAGAAGAGTTATAAGCGTTTCAAAATTATAAATTTGGTCGGCATTTTGAAAAATGAACTTCAACACTACATAGACGCTACCACCTATATAATAGCAAAAGAAGTGAAAACTTTTGTTTGATCAACTGAAAGGCAATCCTTTGGAACTTCGAGGAGTTGGTGGGGCAGATAGTCCTGCGATCGCTGTTTATGTCTTATGGACGTATCAACTAATATGATTGCTGTAATGAAATTAGTACATGTATTTAATTATTTATCAGTAAAACATATTTGAATATCAATTTTTTAGAGCAAAAAAGTTGTGGTAGCTGTTATTAATATGGACAAAGAGGGACTGTCTGGAGCTATTTAATTCATTTATCTAAAATGCCTTACAATTGCAGTCAAAGTTACAAATAGACAAGGACAAATAAAAAGACATTTTACATGGCATGTTGTAAAAGGTATGTATGTGTAACTTAATTGTGTTATTACTACATATTTGCATTTTCTAGAGTAAGACTACATAAGAAGTTATAAGTTTTGGCTATCATTTGTATGTTTCAATTCCCTCTGGCAACAGCAGTTTCATTTAATCAAAATGGATTTCCAGTAAACATATTCTTCATGATGTTCATCAAAGTCATAGTACTAAATTTTCAACATGTGCTCATGAACTTTCACTGTCTGACACTTCAAAAAGTACAAAATGGCTCACGTGATGTGAGTAAATTGCCATTATTGCTATAATACCACATCTTGTTATAGAGTCAGAGCTAATTGAAGAGCGGGTACTAATAGTCCTCAGGCCACAGGTCCGAGGACAATATTACATCGGAGGACACCCATAAAAGTTTATATCTTTTGTATATTGACCACTTTGAACTGTTTTATAAGATATATTTTATTATAATGACAGCACTTCTGTATCGCAGGTCTATACACAAAAATATAAATCCAACAACATCAAAGGATGATGTCATAATTAATATATACCGATATATATATATATATATATATCCTACTTGTGGCAAACTTTAAAGAAAAGGACAGGGATATAGATCTCATAAAATTAAGTAGGGATATAAATTGCTTTGATGTTTGATATATGCCCTGGTAGTGGCAAACAGTTTAAACAGGTCAAAGCATTATTAAAATAGTTTAAATTGAATGATTTGGTTAAATAAAGATTTAATTAAGATAAGAATGACAGTTTGCAGTTACTTAAGAGTCATGGCATTTACCATCTTTCCATTGTTCATATAGTGGAACTTAAAGTGAAAAATTGGGATCATAAGGGGGATTTGAGGCCAAGTAGGCATTGGATTTGGTGGAAATGGTGGGTACCCCATCATTGGCAGTGGTCCAGTCTGATACATATTTAATGTACAGTTATTGTAGCTAAAACTTGAATTTGCATGCGCAGCAAAAGTTTGATCCTAAATGTGATCAGCATTTCTTGTACCAGATGAAGAAACATTGTTGCTTGATGACTCAAAAGTCATACTCATGTCTTTGCTACATTTTAAAGCCTTTTCATATGTATCTTCATCACCTGTTAAAATCTTAGAAACAGCAAGCTCTTGTTCATCTGTTATACGTCCATATTTCCTGAGAGCAGTTAATGAAACGTGACCAGTTCTGCTTTGTATAAGTTTCTCAGGGACTCCTGCTGCAAACAGACTGCTAGTTCCGGCAACTCTTAAGCTTTGGTTTGACTTCTCTGCCCCTACACCTGCCTTCAGACAATGTCACAAATCATTGTAGACAAGGTTTTTTTGCCAATTGGAGTTGCTATATACCTCGGATCATTAGGATTTTTAGGTAGCTTAGGGTATACCCGACAATAAAATAAATCCATTTCCTGCGCTTTATCAGGTAACTTACTGATGTATTTGTATTAGTTATAACATGGGTCCGAG